>NW_025203563.1:0-8670 GCF_004010195.1 Chiloscyllium plagiosum
CGTTCTGTGCTATAGATCTGATCTTTCAGTTGAGGGGTTAGATGAGCAGCTTGTGGTTTACTCCATATGGCCATTCTCTTCATTTGTAGACAAGCAAGCTTTGGATTTTATTTTGAGTGTGTTTCCTTTAACTTAAGAACAAGTCTGTGGTGTTAGAGATTTTTGCACAGTATTTGTCCTTGCTGATAAGCGCAAAAGCATTTGCTTGCAAATTATTTTTTTGTTGTTTGTTCTAAAGGAAAAACTATTTTAAAGGATAATGTTCCACAACTTTCTTAAGTGGGTTTCCCCGTTTTTTGGAATGTATTATTTGAAGAGACTCCTGTACCCAAGTGCAAAATCAATGTACCTGGTCTGAGTTTCTGTCACTATTTTGACAGCTTGTGTTACTAATTAAGCAGTTCTGTGGAAAGGCAGTCGTGCCCAATTCTTTGATTGATGACATTCAATCTATAAATGTGAATTTGATAATTAAATAATTTTAAAAATCTGATAATGAGGTTGCATTCCATTATCCAGAATCTCTCCCCAGTCTTTATACTGACCAATTTTGTGATTGTGATGAATTCAAGAAACTCTGAGATACATAAAATTGCATGTAATTAAAGCCAAAATGCACACATTTTGTAACAAAGCATTGCAAACTTTGTAACTTACAAATAGGGGATCGATTAATTCAGTTGGCTGGCTGGTTGGATAGTGTGTGATGCAGAGTAATGTCAACAGCATCAGCTGAGGTTACCATAAATAACTCTTCTCCTTAACTTTTCCCCTCGCCTGAGGCATGGTGCCTCTCAGGTTAAACAACCACAAGTTGTCTCTCTCGCTTGCGCTCTCTCTCTCGCTTGCGCTCTCTCTCTCTCTTGCGCTCTCTCTCTCTCTCTTGCGCTCTCTCTCTCTCTCTTGCGCTCTCTCTCTCTCTCTCTTGCGCTCTCTCTCTCGCGCGCTCTCTCTCTCTCGCGCGCTCTCTCTCTCGCTCTCGCTCTCTCTCGCTCTCTCATATGCAAGAGAGAGAGAGAGAAGCCTTATGGTATGGTAGGGTGATGTCAACTTTCCTTTTACTTACTTTTATCAGCTGAATGTCCACTGTTGATTGGTCTGGAGAAGAATTAGTGTTTAAGTAACTCATCAATGGCTCTAAAAATTAAGAGGGTTGTCAAAATTTCAGACTATTTTCTGCCCTTGCATTTCCTTGTTGTCACTTAGGTTTCCAGAAACCTTCTGAGACCATTATTGAACTGCTCTAATTATTTACCAACAGTTATAACAGTGCAGCAATGAGTTTTCCCATAGGAATTATTTGGACTAGAAGAGGTGATCCAAGAGAATTGCCAGTTGATCAGATGACTCCAGAGATACTCACTAACCACCCTGAAAAAAACCTCGCCCCCCCCCCACCCCCATCTGCACAGAACTTACAAACAGACTTCAATGTCAAAAATGTTCAAAGAAACTACCCTTACAATGGATGTCATAATGTACTAGTACTGCATTTACCATCCAAGTATCTTTTCACATGAATGTTACTTTCACTGAATGTTAAGGTTGAAGTTTTATCCTTCAAGCTCATTTCAGGCTATTGCTGATGACATCAAGAGCTGAAGTTACCCTGTTTTCCATAGTTATGTAAAGCAGAAGATTGGTTCATTATTTACTGAAGGAAGCAATTTCACCCCCCCCCCCCTATCTATGGAAAACAAATAGCTTGAAAAATCTATGAAAATAATTTAAGAAGGCAGCTCATTCCACATTGAGGATCAGTTAGAGATGAATAATAAATGCTGGTCTACCCAATGATGCATGCATCCTGTGATTTTTTTTATGGTCTTTGTGGAATAATTCCCTAAGATGAAGGAGATTATAGGTTGAATACATGTGATTCCAAATGCTTCATTGATCAGTGCTATTACTGAGATGAAGAGATAAACAATCCACTCAGGTAGGATAGTCTGTGTAATTGTGCTTTGGTGCTGTGTCATGGAAAAGATTAACGAGTATTTAATGGATGAAGTTGCAAAATCAAAACAACCTCAGTTCACCATTCATTGGAAATATGTTGACAGTCTTGAAGAAGCCATGAGAACTGTGTGTAGAAGCAGGAATATATTGTACCAAGATTAGGTTGCAGTTTGAGATGGAGTCAGCAGAAGAGACATTTTCCAATTGACTTAATTTGTCTACTAGAATGTCTGTATTATCAGGAGGTAGCAGTGCTGAAAATACACAGCAGTGGCAGGCAAATTCACTCTGGAAAGCCTCCAAAGCTAATGGGTGAAAAGTCTCCCCACTAAGCAGAATGGACAGAATCAGTGAGGAGTTATTCCTTCGATCACAGACTGTATCTCTGTTGCCAGTCGACACATAGGTTCACTGTCAGCAGGAAATGTGAAGGAGCAAAGGTTTGTGAATGGAAATACGGAAAGCAGCATAAAAAAGGAAGCTGAGTAAGTGAATTGAAAGGGAATCCTTTTTCCAGGCTGGGAGAAGGGGGGCCATGGTGTTACAAGGCTGAGTGCAGTGAGAGGTCAGGGTGCAAAGTTGTGAAGGCTGGGTTAGAGATCTGGAGACCCAGAGTTCCAAGGCCAAAGTGTGCCACAGCTACAAGTGTTTATTTGGAGGCAGGGATGGTTGGTTGTTGTTGATATCTGAGGCTGAGGCTATCTTCGAGAGTTATGTTTGCAATAGATGAGAGGAAGAAAGAGGCTGCACTGGAGGTGGGGAGGAAGAGACAAACTCTAAAGGAGCTCGACACAGTGGCTCAGTGGTTAGCACTGCTGCCTCATAGTGCCAGGTACCCAGGTTTGATCCCAGACTCGGGTGACTGTCTGTGTGGAATTTGCATATTCTCTGCGTGTCTGCATGGGTTTCTCCGGGTGTTCTGGTTTCCTCCGACGGTCCAAAGTTGTGAAGGTTTGGTGGATTGGCCATGCTAAATTTCCCATAGTGTCCATGGATGTACAGACAAGGTGAATTAGTTATGCAGGGTTATAGGGATAGGGTAAGAGGGTGGGTCTGCATAGGATGCTCTTTGGAGGGTCAATGTGGACTCGATGGATCGAATGACTTACTTCCACCCAGTAAGGATTCTGTGACTCTGAAGTTAGGGGAACAAGAAGAGAATGAGTGCAAGGGGATTTGGGGGAGATGTTGGGTGGTAGAAAGAGATCTGCATGGGGTTAGTAGGGGGATGAGAGAGACTTCAAGAGGGTGAGGGGAGAAGGGGAGGTTGCAAGGGAAGAAGAGAGAAGGAAACTGTGAAGTGGATGGAAGGAGGAGGTTTCAAAGAAAAGAGAACAATTCTCAGTGGTCAACAAAGGAATACTCAGTTTACAGAAGCCAGATTAAGTTGAAATCACCGAGATAATGAATTTCTTGCAAATAGACATGGACAATCTAGCTTAAGGCTATACTTGTTCGTGGGCTATTATGTGGGGAAAATTGTAATGGATGCTTTGATTGTAATAAACACTGTCAGTTGTTACATTTGATCTGAAGTTGTGATCTGACTGGCAGTAAAAAGGGTAAAAACTGGCTGCTTAAAATCTTCCAACTTTGTGTCTATACAATTGAAACGCATTAGCTATGACCTCACCACTCTGTAAAAGATATATTTAGGTTGATGTTTTTTTTGTATCTAGAAGTGTGTGACACTTATTTTGGAGAAAAAGCCTTTTACTGACTTGTCCTTGTTGTCTTATGCCAATTTAAATAATGTGCCTAGAAATTTATGTTTTCCTTCTATCTTGAGATTTTAAGTTTTTAATCAAAGGTTGCTTATTACTGAGGACATTGAGGATTACTTCTAATTTTGCTTCTGTGCAAGTTCAAATGTGGCACGTCAACATGAAAACATATCGTTATCACGTGAGTGCATCACCTAATAAATGAATTATTGAGAAGGAAAAAAGGAGAAAGATGAGAAAGTAACCCTCTAGAAAATCTGAAGGCAAATCCTCAAAAAAAATGTCACTGCAGATAGAAAGTGGAAAATGCTCAATTTAATATTTAACATTGCCTTAAGTACTTGTGCATCAGAACACATTAAGAAGATCAACTGTACATTTCACTTAAATCACTTCTTATTTTCTCAATGACCTTTGTTTTTCTTGACCATGTTAGAAAATAGTTTGCTTGTTTGATCTAAGAAATTGTTTTATCAAAGACCAATTTCATCTGGAGATGTTTCTCTATTTTTAGGATTAGAGTTTGAGCGCTGGCTGAATGCATCGGGACCTCCATTGTTGGAGCCAGATTTGTCTCAGGGATCAAGTTTGATCAAACCAGTAGAATCTCTCTACCAGCTCTGGAGTTCTGAAACTCCTGATGGAAACCGTATTACTGACATTGATATTTCTAAATGGAAAACGTTCCAAATAGTCCACCTGTTGGACAAACTTTTGGACAGGTCTCCACTGCCTCATGGTAGGATAACATACTTGTTCAACTGTTTTCTTAGAGTTTACTGTTACATATACATTTAAATAAATGCTTTGATTTGAAATTTGCTTATTTTGCTTTGAAAGGAAGTCATGCTTCTGCAAATACTTCAGTGGTCATTCCGCTGTAAAAATGCAATGAGAAAGTGTATCAGTGTGTAAAACCTTCTACTTAGAGATATAACTTTGTACTTCAAAATTTTAAGAACTTGATTGCCTTTGTAGGAAGCTGAATGTAAATACCATCTCAGCTGTAAAATAACATAGAAATCAAAAGGTGAATCTGATCTGGTTATTGTAAAGTTCATAGGACTTATATGCAAACATGCAAAATAGGAACAGAAGTAGATCATTTGGCCCATTGAGCCTGCTCCTTCAATCAGTAATATCATGGCTGAACTTTCATGTTTTGAATTCCACATTCCACCTAAACCACCACTGATAACACTTGATTCCTATCCCTAGCAAGAAAATGTCTAATTTTGCGTTCAAAGTATTTAATGACACCAACCCTCTTCCACCGCCTGCTGAAGCCGAGAGTTCTAAAGCCACTCAAACCTCTGAGAGAAGGGGTAGTTAGTTGAAGAATCTAAGTCAAAAATGGGATTGTTTCCCATTCCATTGCAGGCTACTCATTCTTCAGTACTCAAAGCAGAGCTACCCATTCCCCGATTCCTGTGACAGCTGCAGGGTCTGCCTTGTGCTGACTTTGTTCATATCATACTTTGCACTAAGCATGTTATTTAATGTAGCTTTTTCCATGTTTCTGAAACTGAATAGTACACATTTCTGCTTTTCGCCTCCTTAAGTCATTTATAGGCTACTAACTTGATGCTGCATTCTGTTAGGAGAATAATTAATAAAGAAACTAATACTGAGAGAACCTTCCATATAAACTGCAAGATTATCAGCAGAATTACCATAATCAATTGGTGTGCTTATTATTGTAAAGAATGGGTTAATTAAACTGTTCATTTCAGATTTATTTCAGTTGGCATGCGCAGGATGGACCAAATGATGGTTTCCTTCTATGCTACAAATCTTTTATGTAATCATAAGGAAGACTTATTTTCTTTTAGATGAATGTGTTTTTCAGCAAAGTATCTGATTCGGCAGGGAAAATTAAAAGTTGTATGAGGCAGTGATAATGTTTAGCTGATTAGAGTGGTGAATAACTAAGCTTATTTGACAGTGGAGGCCACGTCCAGCCTAGTGCACCTTTCAGCTTTGCAGGGAAATATAAGTGAGTGACATCTTGTGGCAAATGAATGTTTTCTGGAATATAATATGCAAAGATTCAATTTGGCTATCAATTTGAGAAGTTATAATTTTTAATTTATCCTTGAAACATAACCTTTTAACGATGAACAGTAGAAAGATATTTTAGGTATGTTAACTATTCCGAAGAGAGACATACAAAAGGAATGTGGTCAAATGATTACATTGGCTTTATAGAGCTTTTGATCATTAAGCTCTCCAATTCTCTCATTTATCAATTTAACATTTCAGTTTTTGGTCAAACTGTAGCATTTGGCATGTTGCACTTTGTTTACTGCAGCTATTAATGAGAGACATGGGAAAGGATTTATGTGATGCTTTAAGTATCTGAGTTGACGCGTATTAGTTTTAAATATGACATTGAGAGTCAGGAGAGGTTTCTTGAAAGTTTATACATTTGGCCATCCAACTATGGGAATCACAGAACTGCAACATACTTTGAATTTGCCAGCAAATTCACAAGGTTTTCTATAAATTTTGCTGTTAATTGAATGTTTAATGCTATCATTGATTATTAATGTATAGTTAATTTCTATGAGTATAAAAAATAAATATTTTGAACCCTATTATTTTAAGGCAGAATATGAAAATTTACCAAGAATACACATTCTGTAATGGTGTTGGAGTTGTATTTTGATGTGGATAGAGAAGTGGCTAATAGGCAGGAAGCAGCGAATGGAAATAAGGGGTTCATATTCAGATTGGCTACCTGTAATGAGTGTGGTTTTATGGGGATTGGCGCTTGGACCACACATATTTTCAATATATATACTTGGAGGAAGGAAACACATGTACTGCAGCTAAATGTGCAGATGACACAAAGTTGGTGGAAACAAGTTGCAAGAGGGATACAAACAGTTTACAGAGGGTTATTAATAAGTTCAGTGAGTTGGCAAATGGAGCATGATGTGGAAAAATGTGGAAGGGAGAAAAAAAGAACAGTATTATTTAAATGGAGAAAAAGTGCGGAAATCTGCAACACAAAGGGACTTGAGGGTACTTGTGCATAAAACCAGAAAGCTAGTAGTCTAGTGCAGCAGGTAATTAGGAAGGCTAATGGAATGTTGGCCCTTGTTAGGGGTTCGAGTATCGGAGTCAGGAAGTCTTAGTTCAGCTGTACAAGGTGCTGGTGAGACCACATGTGGAGTACAGTGAGCAGTTTTGATCCCATTATCTAAGGAAAGATATTATTTCATTGGAAGTAATTCAGAGAAGGTTAACTTTGATGATCCATTATATGAAGGGATTGCTTATGAGCAAAGACTAAACAAAGTCTTTACTCACTGGAGTTTAGAAGAATGAGACGTGATCTTACTGAAACATATAGGATTCTTAAGGGCTTGACAAAAGGCAGCAGATACATGGGAAACCACTACCAGCAAGTTTCTTTCCAAGTCGCTCACCATCCTAACTTGGAAATCTTTTGCTGTTCCTTAACTGTTGCTGGGTCAAAATTCTGGAATTCGCTCCATAAGGGCATTGAGTGTCAACCTTCAGCATGTGCATTGCAACGGTTTAAGAAGGCAACTCAGCACCAAAATCTCATGGGCAGAACAGGATGGACAGCCAGTGATGCCCACATTGCATGAGTGAATATAAAGAAACTCATATGATTAGTCCCAAATGATAGGAAAAATCAGCAATACTAATACTATAGAATGTCAAAGGGAAGTGGTTAAATGCTGTCCTGTTGAAGATAGATTGCCTGACTCTTGGATGGTGAACTTTATCTGCCACTAATCAGTGCAAGTTTGAATACTGAAGGTTTGCAGAATGCAGTCATGGATTGCTTAAGTATATGAGGACAGCACTGAACTTTCTGCAATTATCAATAAAAGTACTCACTTACAATCTCAATGGAAGGAAGGGCATTGATGAAGCAAGTGAAGGAGATGCCTTCGAAACTCAAGTTATGATGACCTGGGCTGGGATGATTAGCTTCCAACAACAAAATCACCTTCCTTTGTGTTAAGAATAACTCCATCCAAGTTTTCCATGATCCCCGTTTACTTTTTTTTTAGTGATTACTAACACCACACTTGGTCAAATGCCGCCATTGTAAAATTTGTTCATACTAATTCATCTGTGGAATTCAGTTTTTTTTTTCATTTTTGGACCAAGGCTGTGATGTGGTCTGGATCTGAGGGAAGTCCGAATAAAACTACAACATCAACTGTTTTTGAAAGTTTGTTTGTTCAGTTAATATTTCTATCAATATAAACAATCTAGATGAGTTGAAATGCCTGAACTTTCTATTTTTTGCTTTGTCAGAGGCCATGATGAAGCTCTCGAAGAGTTACTCTGCGCTGCTCGACTCAATGAATGCTGAAATTAAAATTCGATGGTTACAGATTGTAGTCAGAAATAACTATTTACCAGATTTCTACAAAGTGCGACGATTCCTGGAAAACCATGTAAGATATTTAAAATACTTTACATTAAGGATTCACCAATGAAACTTTACGAAATAGGTATCCTATCATTAAACATTTGAAAGTGCTTATTTTGCAGAAGCATTAGAAACAAGGTAAATATTTTAAAAGCTCTCATTGAGTTACATGCATGTGATCTAATTTCCATGCAGATACGTAGCTCCAGGGTGACCAAGGCAGGAGTATTCGACATTTAGAAATTATTCGACAGTC
The DNA here is from genome assembly GCF_004010195.1 of Chiloscyllium plagiosum. Classification (NCBI taxonomy): domain Eukaryota; kingdom Metazoa; phylum Chordata; class Chondrichthyes; order Orectolobiformes; family Hemiscylliidae; genus Chiloscyllium; species Chiloscyllium plagiosum. Next base: position 8,360 of record NW_025203563.1, read on the forward strand.
AAAAACTAAAAGGAGATACTAGTTAGACCTTAGCTGGAATATTGTGTATAGTTCTGGCCACCTACTATTTAGGAAGGATATGGGCTTTTTGAAGTGAGTGAAGGAGAGGTATAGGCCATAAGATGTAAGAGAAAAATTAGGCCCATCAAGTCTGCTCCACCATTCAATGAGATCATAACTGATTTGATAATCTCAACTCCACTTTGCTGCTTAATTTCCATAATTCTTGATTCCTTTTATCATTAGAAATTTCTCTATCTCAGCTTTGCGTTTACCAGGGCGAAAGTGGGTACTGCAGATGCTGGAGATTA
>NW_025203564.1:0-8672 GCF_004010195.1 Chiloscyllium plagiosum
AAAAGCTCATATGTACTTTTCCCCCTCCTCATAAGCCTCAGATCTCTCCTCTGACAGTGTTACGAATACCTTACTAGCTCTACCCACAGGTTTTGTTTTGGATCAATAGAACCCATATGCTCACTGGCCGCTGCAATTGTTTAGCTAATTTTTCAAATGAGCTGAAAATGGTTTCCATGAATATACTGTGTATATCCTGTATTTTGTACGTCCTGCTCTGTCTCCAGTGGTGCTTTTTCATGAATATACCTAAAACGTTTCTGACCAGGCTTTGGACTACCATGGGTTTGCTCATCCTCATGCTGTTCCTCACTCAGCTTACCTTCAGCCTTCATCTCGAACCTTTTAAGCTGACTTTTCATTCTAAGTGTCCATCTCTGAAACACAAATGCTGCCTCTTTTTCTTTCTCTCCTGCTAAAGCTATTTGTTATTTTTTCTCTTTCCTCTGCTAAACCTAGTCATTCTCTTTCTTTCTCTTCTGATTTTAGTCATTACGCAAACTGATTCATTTGCGATTGAAGTTGAGTCACCTTTGCAGATCCTGATGGAGTTTCCAGCAAATTGGAATGGTGAGCTACTGCTGCAATCATCTCATCTTTCCTCACATTAGGAGTTAGCTTCAATTCCACCTCGTCCACTAATTCCCACAGCTTGGATTTCATGTGCATTTTGTAAAAAACCCAAAGTTAATTTTTCCACTTTCAAAACATATTTGATACCTGCAAGAGCCATTGCTATCCGAAGGTCTGTTTACTCGACCAAATCAGCACCCGAAGTAAGAGACACTAACACCTGCCACTCGCCAACTAAATCCCACAAATAGCTCCCTATCTGTTGAGCCTGGTCCCCCAAAACATTTTTAAGCAGGTAGCCCAGACAGTAACTTTGCTATTTATTGAAGGTTACTGTATCAGCGATATTCCTGGAGTGAATTAACTGTTCAGAATGCCGAGTTTTAAACAAACAGAATTTATTTAACAAATTACTGAATGAAACACAAGGAACCGAAAATGGAATATCTGAATAACTTATCCTATCCAAACTCGACAGGATGTTGTTACAAATTCTTGTAAAATCCCAATAAACAAGGCCCTTATCACAAGGAGTAAATATGACGCAAAAAAAAACTTAGAGGTTATGAGGTCAGAAGAGCAGAAGAAGGGGGAGAGCATCCAGTTTCAACAGTGACCCTGAGTCAACTAACCCCCAAACGGAACCAACCTCCCTAGCTAGAGAGGTGACCTCAGCCGCTTGATTATACAAGGGTTTTTTAAGACTTGAAAACCTACTGCCTGAGACATTACCTGCTATGTATTAATAAAAGGGATCCAAAAACATTTCAAAATTCAGACATATTGGAATCTTTGATCGTTTAGACCCTCTCTGACAACAAAGGGACCGGCTTTGTGACAACATGCCACGTTTCACTTTGGACTGAATTAAAAAAATATGCTAGTCTTATTTCTTTGAAACCAAAGTGTATTAGTGTTTGTGAGTTTGTATAAAACAGTGCTGAAGCACATTCTGTGTTGAATAGACCCTCTCTGACAACAAAGGGACCGGCTTTGTGACAACATGCCACATTTCACTTTGGACTGAATTTAAAAAAAATGCTAGTCTTATTTCTTTGAAGCCAAAGTGTATTAGTGTTTGTGAGTTTGTATAAAACAGTGCTGAAGCACATTCTGTGTTGAATTTACAAAATTGCCTTATTAGAGCAATGAGAAGAATGCCTAGACAGATGCTTATTTCCTGTGTATGGTCAGGTCAAATATGTCCACTGTAAATCTACTGGTTGGCACCTGTTCTAGTCGAGGATGGATCAGCACAGTAACTACATCTAGATTGTGGTTTTTGGGGGTGATGGTGGTGGGAGGTTCAGGTGGTTATAACATTGCAAACAGACAATACAGCAGAATCATCTTGCCTGCGATAATAAAACATCCATCATTCTCCCTCATAACTAACTTCACTAAAGCAATTGGTAATGGGAGATGTGACCAATAGCCAACGATACCAACATTCAATCCAGGCCAGTTGTTATTGTGATCTGAAGGTACCATACTGAAAGGAGTTAACTTGATCTGTTTGTTCAGTGACTGTAATTGATTACAGTCTCCATGGATCCTAATTGTGTCACTGGATGGTTTCCCTCTCCTATTAGTAAGGGTCTTCTTCAATGCGTTGTCCCGTTGTAGCAGCGGATGCATCATCTCCATATTAACAGGGAACAACAGCTACAGAGACAGGAAGAGGAGAATAGCCTGGAATGTTCCCTTAATGGATCAGAATCTGAGAACAATAGACTGGAATGCTGCAAAAATGGACAGGCGTTTCACCGCTGGTTTTTTGTATCTTTCCTCGTCTTGGACATTACCATATCGGATATTCGGTGCACTGCTGATTATCCAGGCAGGTTACTATCCCTTTCTCGCTATTGTTGGTGTTCCTGGTAAGTCTCCCCATCTCTATCCATTTATTCAGCCCATAAGCCATGGTGAAACTCATTGCTATTTCTGTTATCTATATTTAGCAAAGACGAAAACTATTGTCTTCAGTTTCAAATGCAAATTCTATTCATTACCCACAAATTTTAGAACCACCCACACCTCCGGCTTCACAAACATCTGAGAACAAGACTATGCACAATCCCGATGTACCTTTTTGCCCTGAATTCATTTATGTCGCAGTATTCTGTCCATCACTAAACCTATCCACGACCACCTCAATTATACCCCCAGTCCCCACCTTGGTGTCAATGCTGGTGTTTAATAAACCATTATCTATGCTTTGATAAAATTATGACTTTATGGTTCCAACTCTCCTGTAAGCACTCTTTCAGTTGCAAATATTTCGATAACAACCTTGATCTTGTCTGTAACGTAACTTCACAACAGGGACACTCTGAGTAGTAATGTCGCAAGAAATGTAATTCAGAGGCACAGGTTATTACACATAAAGGCACTGTTTCACATCCTACCACAGATGATGTCAGAACATATATTCAAATGCTGGATTTGGGAATAAAAGCGAGTTTCTCTAATAACAACCATAACATCACCAGCATTTTATCTATTTCACTGTTGTTCTTTGGTAAACAAGTCTAGCATTGTAACGTGGTCTGACTCAGACCCACAGCAATCTGCTTGGCTCGATACTGCCTGAAAGAATTACCTCACAGTAAAATACACTTGGTGATGGTCAACAAATGCTGCCCTTGACAGTGATGCAGACATCCCATGTAATAACAACATGAAAGGTTAAATAAAACAAAGAATGGTGCCAGAGATCAGAAACAAAAATAACGAGAAATTGCCAGACAACTGAGCAGCATTGGCAGCTTCGGGTCGAGAGAAAAACAGAATTGGCACTTCGAGTCTAATGACCATCCATCAGAACTGAACGTCGCTGGGAAATAGCGTAATTGATGTTGGTAACAGGGATGTCTGTTGTGAAGGAGAGAAGGAGTGAGTTGAATAGATGTAGAAAGACAGAGATAGAAAGAATGAAGCAGACAACGGGACTGTCGATGATCAGCTGAAATGGAAATATAAATGAGATTAATCTTCTTTATTTTTCTACTGTTCCCATGTTACTGAAAATCCTGCCCATTTAGGTTATACATCAAAGTCCCCGTTTAAAGTGGGTTATGTCCCTTTGTCTCTCTTCACTGAGTGTGATCATCTTCCTTTATTCATTAATGGATGCTAAGACAGTATGTGATTCCCTTTCCTCATTCTCCTTGAGAAGGTGTTGTTGATATTCCTTCCTGACCCACTGCCGTCCGTGGGCTGTCAGGAGTCAGTGCTTAGTTCCGTACGGTGTCATTTCTTTGAGAGTTTGTAGTGAGTGATATAACTGGGCGGCTGACTTGGCCATTTCAAAGGCAATTGAGAGTTAAATGCATCACTGGAGTCACATGTAAGCCCGACCAGCGGAAGGTGGTAAATTTTATTCTCTGGAGGACATTAGATTTTTTGACAATTGACAATGGTTTCATAGCTTCATTTGATTTTATTGAATTCAAATTCCACCATTTGCAGTGGTGGGATTCGATTCTGCACCTGGGTCCCTGGATTAATAAACTGGAAATAATACCACGGAGACATTGCCTTCCCAGCATCTCCAACCATCGGCACTGGCAATAGTGGCATTGCTGTGGGTGTGGCTGTGTTTGAAGCACAGACGTTCGCGAGGCTAAGGAATGAGTTTGCAAAACACTCCGTCCTTCTTAATTTTGCATTTTTTAGAAGTTTAGTGGATCGGAAGAGCCATTTGCAAAATGAGCTGGTCATGACTCTTTGGTCATGAGTCACTAACAGAATTCATACCAGGCAGCAAGTAATCATCACATTAGATTGGATACTGTCCTTCATTGCGAAATGATTCAAGTATAGGAGTGAAGATACCTTCCTGCAGTGCCTGAGTGTTGTTCAGAAAGCACTTGGGGCACTGTGTACAGATTATCTCTCCTTTATAACGAATGATCATCTTGCCACAGAGAGCCAATGTAAAGGAGTTTCTCCTGACTAATCCGTGTGGTGATGGTATCATGAGGAAACAGTGAAGGAAATAATCAGTATCACTACAAAAACAAAGATGATTGTATTACAACTTGACCAACACTCATTATTTTCAAACCAGAACATTTATAGTGTTATCTAAAACATGTGTTTTTCTGCAATATATAGGCAAATATATAGGAAGGAAACAATTATAAGGATATGGGAAAAGTTCAGGAAAATGAGGTTAGCATGGATGGACATTTTGGCCAGCATGGACAAGTTTGGGCTGAACGGCCTGCCTCCGTTCTGGAGGACTCTATGACTCTATGATAACAGACTTACCTGAGTGGAGCCTCGTGTTAGTTGAGAGAGAGTTTCAAGCTCTGAATGAACTGTCACTGCCTCAGTATGCAGCTGGTGTGTGACCCTGTACTGAATGTCATGTTGTTCAGAAATCTGTAAGCAGCCACACTCTGAAAGAGTTCGGCATTCCCACCAGCCTCTGACCTCTATAGAGAACACTATCCTGTCTTCCCAGAGATGGGAGATGCCTCCTTATGACCTGGCACAAACCATCCGCTGTCCCGACTCACTGTCAGCAAACCATGGTATCATTAACGCAACACGTGTGTATCATTAGCAATGGAGCCAGGAGAAGCAACATGGAGCAGCCGGTCTGTGCATTCTATGCTTCATTGATTTGTCATGTTGGAGAATCAATGTGTTAAAGTATGGAGGGGCTGAATGGTCGTTTCTCTTCAAGTATTAGTGTTTCAAGGGGCTGAGTGTCCTCCTCCTGGTCCCAGAGAAAAGGTTCACGGACATTATTGAGCGACCCTTGGTTCCTGCTTACCAGCATGATGTACTGACTGGATTCGTTATCTTTCTGTCTATGTATATACAGGCAGGCGGCTGGAAGAACACAGCAAGCCAGGCAACATTGAGTTCTCCAATTTCAAATAACCTCCCTTCCAATCCGCCAACTCCCTTCCCAGCCCCTCCCCCTCCCTTCAACATTTTTCCATCTACCAGCCGGATTCAGTCATCCCATCGTCCAACCCAGTGGCACCCCTTTACCTGTGTTCACCTATCCCGAACTCACTGCCTTGCCTCCTCCTCTCTCGCCCTACATATTTATCTGTAGCTCCATTACCGCTACCCGCAGTCCTGAAGAAGAGTTATACCCAAGGCATTGTCTTCTCCACCTGCTGATGCTGCCTGGCTTGTTGTAACCTTTAGCCTCCTGCCTGTCCAAATTGGATTCCAACATTTGCAGATTGTTTTCCAAATCCGTTCCTGTGTAGTAGGACGGAGAAAGCGAATGGACTGTATCTCTTCTTATCCAAGAGTTTTGATGGCCAAATGGCTTTCTCACATTCCTGTGAAATCAGCTTGAGATGCTGCATGAGCTTTTTTTTTTTACCACAGAAATGCGCAGGGTCTGGTCGCACTGTTACATGAATGTTGCCGGCACTTTAACAGCTGAAGCTTAAATGTTGTCTAGGTTTGATACTTTCGCACCTGAGGAGGTGACATATTGTTCTGAACATTGTGTGATCTTCACTGAACATCCCCATTCTGATCGAATGATGGAGGGAAAGAAATTGATGAAGGAGCTGAAGTTGTTTTGTGTCGAGGAAGTTTCCCTGAGGATTCCCCACAGAGATATCCAGGGACTGAGAGGATTGATGTCCACCTGCCACATTGTATTCTGAATGACCCAACCAGTGGGGAGTTTAGACCTGATTCCCATTAAGTTCAATTTTGTTCAGGCGCCTGAAAACCTTGATCATTCAAATCCTGCCGTGATGTCAGGGCAAAGTCACTCTGACGCTGCGTACATATCATTTGTTCATGTCAATAGGTCAGGGTATAAGTTTGGGGAATGTTTCCTTCTCTCAGAGAGTAATGACTGTTGGGGCCTCTCTATCCCAGACAGCGACATCGATTCTCCTGTCCCTCCGCTGCTGCCTGACCTGTTGTTCGGAGTTTCACATAAATTCATGCAGTTTTTGAACTCAGAGTTCTACATGAAGCAAAGTACAATGTAACTCTGCAATTACAAATTCACACCACAAAATATATGTGTGCATGTGGGTCTTTGTCTGTGTGTGTCTGTCTGGGTTGGGGGTTGTGAGTGTAGGAAAATGCATGTGTGTGTGTGTAGTGAGTGCAGAGTGTCTTAAGTCTATGAGGGGGTGCATGTGTGAGTGTGGGAGTGTGTGTGTCTGTAAAGGTATGTGTGGGTATCTGTGTGCGCGTCTGTGTATATGTGTGTCCGTGTGTATGTGTGTATAGGAGTGTCTGTGTGAGAGAGAGAGTGTGTGTGTGTAGGAGTATCTGTGTGTGTGTATAGTGCAATGGTGATCACCTGTAATGTGACATGAACCCAAGGTCCCGGTTGAGGCCCTCACTATGGGTACCGAAGTTAGCTATCAGCCTCTACTCAGCCACTTTTCTCTGCTGCCTGTCCCGAAGTCCACCTTGGAGAATGGTCACCCGAAGGTCCGAGGCTGAATATCTTGGACCAGTGAAGTGTTTCCCAACTGGGAGGGAACCCTCCTGTCTGTTGATTATTGTGTGGTGCCCATTCATCTGTTGTCGTAGCCTTTGCTCGGTTTCTCCAATGTACCATGCTTCTGGGCATCCTTGCCTGCAACATATAAGATAGACAACGTTGGCTGAGTCACATCTGCCATGTGCAAGGTGGGAGGTTTCCCCACGCGTAATGGTGGTATCTATGTCCACACTCTGACAAGTCTTGCAGCGTCTACCGTGACAGGGTTGTATGGAGTTGTCCTGAGAGCTGGGCAGCTTGCTACGAACAACAATCTGTTTGAGGTTTGGCGGTTGTTTAAAGGCAAGTAGTGGAGGTGTGGAGAAGGTCTTGGTGAGGTGCTCTTCCTCATTGATAATGTGTTGCAAGTCACGAAGAACATGGCGTAATTTTTCAGCTCCTGGGAAGTACTGAACAATTTATTTAAAACTCCGTTACCTCACTTTTTCGATTAGAATCAATCTAAGCATCATGTCATAGACAGAGAATACAGGGAGGCAACACCTTCAACATATTGTCTAGCAATCACCATTGTTAACAGCTAACCCGAGAATGCAACTTCTTTTAAAAAAAGGTTTTGTGATTTACACATGAAAGGAGTGAAACTATCACTGTATTCTAACAGATGAAAAGCTTAACAGACAATTGATTTTTCAATGTATAATTTCAGTTACATCGCACTGTAAATTTTTGCTATAAGTTCTATGTTACGATTGAGCCCTCCACTATCATCTGATGAAGGAGCGTCACTCCGAAAGTTAGTGGGCTTCCATTTAAACATGTTAGACTATAACCTGGTGTTGTGTGAGTTTTAACTTCAAATTTGCAGTGCTTATTGTTAAACATTTGATCTTGAAGTTAGTATCAGATGGAGTGTAGGAGGTTGAGGGGTGACATTCTAGAAGTTTATAATCTCATGGGAGGCAGGGATACAGTGAATAGTCAAGATCTGCAGGATCGGGGAGTTCAAACACAGATTCGTAGCTTTAAGGTAAAAGAGGGAAAAATTGAAAGGGACAAAGGGGCAAGTATATTGACACAAAGGGGCAAGTATATTGACACAGAGGGTGATGTAAGTATGGAATGAGCTGCCAGAGGAACAGTGGTAGATGCAAGTACAGGTACAATATTTCAAAGACATTTGGACAAACATATGAATGGGAAACGTTTAGAGGCATATGGGCCAAGTGCAAGCAAATGAGACTAGTTTAGTTTAGAAAATCTGGCCAGCATGGAGAAGTTGGACCATATGGTCTGTTTGTGCATGATATGACTATGAATCTAGAAAGCGAGGAAGATGTATGAAAAGATATGATGTAATAAATTTGCATGAAATATAAAAGCAAGCATCACAAGCTTTTCCGTCTATATAAAAAGAAACGCTTAAAAATGTGTGTGTGACCTGAGGCAGAAGTGCAGTCAGAAAAGTATGTTGAAGCCATATGGAGTGTGTGACTGGGGAACCGGCCACAGGGAACAGGCAGATAACTTACACCAGTATTTTAAATCGTTCCTCATGGGGAAAGTACTGGAAGCATTTGAATGGTATAAACAAAATGGTAATAGGAGGGAATTCCTTGAATTGTCTGTAACAAAAGTAACAAAGTAT
>NW_025203565.1:0-2586 GCF_004010195.1 Chiloscyllium plagiosum
ACACTGAACCTTCGAAGAGTAACCCACCCAGACACATTTCCCAACTATCCTACGTTTACCCCGATTAACGCCCCTAACCTACACATCCCTGGGCACTATGGACAATTTATCTTGGCCAATTCACCTAATTTCCACATCGTTGGACTGTGAGTGGAAACCAGAGCACCCGGTGGAAACCCAGGCAAACATGGCGAGAATGTGAAACTCCACACAGACAGTCGCCCGAGGGTGGAATCGAGCCTGGGTGCCTGGTACCATGAGGCACCAGTGCAAAACACTGAATTTTATGATTAGATTCTTACAATACCTCCCTCTGCTGGCCTCCCCGCACCACTGCATCAGTGGCACAGTTTTTTACTCTCTGAGAAGATAATAAATCCATTCCTGTGAATCTCTCAAATTGCACGGCCGTTTAATTTTTCAACTAATATCTTTGGAATCACAGAACAGTTTTGTCTGATACAAAGCAATTTTGTTCCTGCGTCATTACCAACACCACTGCCCCCTTTTCGCGACTTTTCAATACTTTCTCACGTAATGTTTAAGCATTGAAAGTCACAGATTAAGAAATAAATTCACCTCATCCCCTGACAAAATGGTTCACTCAGGGGTGAGCATTTCCATTCTGACAGGCCCAAGTACATTTGCAACCCTCCAGCTACCAGCATTGTGTGTGTGTGTGTGTGTGTGTGTGTGTTTTGGGGTGGGGGTGGGGCCGTTGGGGGGAGGTGTATGTGTTAAAGGTGCTGTCAGTTTGGATGGTGATGTGAGCTGCTGCCCTCTCTCCCTCCCAGACTGAATCTTCGAAGGTTATCACCCTCTGCCACTGTCACTGCAATAGAGTGTGGAGGCCAGCTGAGGGAGAGATTGTGTCATTTTAAACACTGCAGACACTGTCAGACCTGAACACATGTATAGATACTCACAGAGTGAAATGCAGACACACAGGGAAATTGGGCGCGGGGGTGGGATGGGGTGCGGAGATGGATATCGGGCACTCCACCACCCGGCTTTGCTCTTTCAATCCTATTCCAAGCTGTTTGTCCTGGAATAGGAGACGGTGTAGGTTGGGGGGGGGGCGTGGGAGATGGTGCCGTGTCCAGAGGGACTCAGCCAACAGTGTTGTACCCATGTGGCTCTAATAGTGAAGGAACTATAGTAGAGTGGAAAGAGAGTGAGAGATAGAGAGAGAGGGGGAAGGTGCTGCATACTGGGTGGTGAGCCCAGACCATGATCGTTGGGTTTGGCGGTGGGGCCCCTTCTGGGAAGAGAATGGTCCCCCTCTGTACTAGACCATCCAGCAGGACCTCTGTGCCCCTGTCGACAAACCGTGGTGTAATTGCCCCTTATCTGCCATGCTCAGGGTAAATTGTGCAGGGCAGCTCTAACCTGAGAAAACTCAACCATGTGCCTATTGGCCTTTTAAAGATGGCACCAGTGCCAAGGATCACGGAAGACCAAGGGACATGTGGGTGATGGTGAGTACCTCCAACCTTGACGGGTGGGAGAATCGGGCTGGTATTGAAGGAGAGGGACACCATGGGGTGGGGTGGGTAGCGAATGAGGTGAGTCCGATAAGATAGCACAGGAAACTAGCTCAGCCTCGTGCAGACAATCCCTCTGTCACACTCAATGAAAATGGCACTGAGACAAATTGTTTTTAGATTCAAACCAATGAGTCGAATATTCTGCTGACCCCAATCCCAGTTACAACTCTGCAGCTGCTTGACCAATTCTCTCGATCACAGAGAAGGAGCTAATCGTCACCTTACCCTTGGTAAAAAAAAGGCAGTGGGGAGGGGTGGTTGAGGTTTCAGTGGGGGAACACTTTATGGCAAGTCATCATAATTCTATCAGTTTTAAAATCGAGATGGAAAGGGATGAAGCAGGTCTAGAATTTAAAGATCTAAATTGTTGAAAACCAAGTTTGATGATATTAACTAAGAATTTTCAAAAGTCGATTGGGACAGATATTCGCAGAGAAGGGGAGTCAGTTGGGAAGTAGCAAGCCTTCAAAAATGGGATGTCAGGAGTACAGAGACATTATGTCCCTGTTAGGGTGAAGGGTAAGGCTGGTACGTGTAAGGAATGCTGGACGGTTGGAGAAGTTGAGGTTCTGGTCACAGATAATAGGGAAGCATATATCAGGTATAGACAGCAGGAATTGAAGTTTTTTTTCTTAATTCATTCACACAATGAGGGTGTCTCTGGCTAGGCAAGCATCTATTACCCATCCCTAATTTCCCAGAGGGCAGTTAGCAGTCAACCACATTGCTGTGGGTCTGGAATCACTTGTAGGCCAAACCAGATAAGAGTGACAGTTTGTTTCCGTAAAGGGTGTCAGGGAGATAGATGGATTTTTCCGACAATCGGAATGGTCATCATTAGCCTCTTAATTTCTGATTTAAAGTGAATCACTAGAAGATTCTGAAGACAACAAGAGTATACTTAAGAGAGAAATTGGGAGCATAAAAAGGGGACATGCAATAGCTTACGGAGAATCCAAAGGAATTCTACAAATATGTCAAGGACAAAAGAGTAACTGTGGAGAGAATAGGACATCCTTAAACATCAGCAAGGCTGCCC
>NW_025203565.1:3077-8672 GCF_004010195.1 Chiloscyllium plagiosum
GCAGATTCAGGATTTGAGGCAATGGACCATTCCAGCAGATCTGGCAATGCCTTTATTCTTTGTTTGCATTCTTGTGAATTGGCCCAGCGTTGCCTCATTTATCAGTTATTCCAATCCCCCCCCCCATTCTCCTTATCCATATTTTCAGCAAGTTATCAGTTAATAAGCTATTTTTTTTTTCTGTATCTTCCCTGGCCTTAGTTTTTGACTCCCTCCTGTATCGATTGCTGGCATTGTGAAGCTCAGAAACAGCGAAATAGTGTATGGCAGGCTGTTGTTCCCTTCCCGATGTGTCCCATGTGGTTCTCCATGGACAAGAGTGTTCCAGCAGCTTTGACTCACGTGTTTGAAACTTGATATGCGCCTGCTCACGGAACGTCTGTTTGTCTCTCTCAGTTGATCGTGCAGTCAGTAACACGAGGAAAATTCTGGAGTATAATTGTAAAGGAACAGGCATCTAACTTGGAGCTGAGGGGCTTCTGACTGACTCCTGTTATTGAAAAGCTAGTGGGGTGGCTGGGGATGGTTTGCTGGAGGTTGTGCTGTGAGCTGCGTCAGACATTCAGAGAGACCTTAGGATTTGCTGACCCAACTCTGGATGGAGCATGGGGACTGTAGTTACTGCTTCTTGGTGTGTAACATGAACAACAAATGGAGCAGAGGCTGCAGAGAGGGGAAGCTCTGAAACCACGCAGTGAGTTTGTGGGGGGAAAGAGATTTGCTGTATGTGTGTTTTCGCCTGAACAAGCACATACTCTCAGTCTCCCCGTTGCATACACTGATGCACACTCTCCCTATCTGCTCCACATACACTCTCCCTCTCTCACATGCACACAAGCGCACTCCATTCTGTCACACTCACGCATGCACTCTCTCCCTCCTACACTCTCACACACACACTCCTCACTCTCTCTCTCATGTACATGGAATCTCTCTCTCTCTCTCTCCCCTCCCCCCTTCACACAGACACGCCCCTCTCTCCTACATACGCACGCACACGTATGCACACATAAATCTGCGGGGTGAATTTGCATTTGACCATTTGCATTTGCAGATGCATTTTATTTTCTTCCAAAAACATACAATTTGTAGACAGTCAGTCAATGTGATATTTTGCAAACTCCTACTTTGTAAATAAAGCCAGTCTGACTCCAGATGAAGGCACAGACAGCGTCCAAACAAGGTCTCACACTTAGAATGCATTGTCTGACCGCATGTGTTACTTGCGGCACGGTGGCACAGTGGTTAGCACTGCTGCCTCAATTCCCGCCTCAGGCGACTGACTGTGTGGAGTTTGCACTTTCTCCCCGTGTCTGCGTGGGTTTCCTCCGGGTTCTGTGGTTTCCTCCCACAGTCTAAAGATGTGCAGGTCAGGTGAATTGGCCATGCTAAATTGCCCGTAGTGTTAGGTAAGGGGTAAACGTAGGGGTATGGGTGGGTTGCGCTTCGGCGGGGCGGTGTGGACTCTATAGGCCGAAGTGTCTGTTTCCACACTGTAAGTAATCTAATCTAATGTAAGTAATCTAATCTAATATAAGTAATCTAATCTAATCTAATCTCCATTTTCTTGAAGGTATTTTCAAGAGTGACTTGAAATAAATTCTGCAATTTGCATATTAATCAATCAAATTTGCATCTCCATTCTAACTGATTAAGTATTTAAGCGCCATCTTAGGTGTGTACAATTCATGTGCATAAGTTGTACAACCCTTTGATCTTCTCTTATAACTCCTGTGTTTAAGGTCTTACTCTCTCTTACACCTGATGAAGGAGCAGCGCAAGGAAACCTTGTGTTTACAAATACACCTATTGGACTCTAACCTGGTGTCGTTTGATTTTTGACCTTGTCCAAACCAGTCCAAAACCAGAGACTCCATATCATGGTTTTTACTGGTTAGCTAATCACCTCCCCTGGCAAGTAAAATGTTCCTAACCCCATGTGTCCTTGTCTTCCATATTAATATTTTGCGAGGCATGTTATGCACTGATGTCTGGAAGTCCAGATATAATACATCTATATGATCCCATTATCCAACTAGCTTGTTACGTTTTATTTAAAGAAAGGTAGTCAAATCATTCAAGCATGATTTATCTTTCGTATAACTATGTTGACTGTGCTGGGTTGTGTTTGACTTGGAAATCTCCTGTTATTAATTCCTTCATATAGGATTCTAAAAATCTGTCTTCAATCCCAATAGTTTTCTCCCTACTTTCATCCCCCAGTGAAGCTGATTATTCGAAGTCCTTCCCTTTCTATATCCTCTATGTTCCCTTTCACAATTCCTGTGTAACAGGCACAAGGCTGTAAAAGATCTGCTCGAATTGCTATGTAAGAGGCATGAGTGGCTGATTGGACTCATTCTGTTTCTGCTTTAGACACCCGCTTTGCTGAATGTCCTCCTGCTGTTCCGATATTATAGTCTCAATGGACTTGCATGTCCTGCTCCTGTTTCTGACCAAGCCGCTCAAGATCTCAATGTCCACCTCCTGTTGATCAATAACAAGTTTGAGGACTTATGGAATCTCGGTGGTCAAATGTCACTTTTCAAGGGCTGAAATATTTAGCAAAGTTGTGTTGCCCACAATGGGTAGCTTGGTGGTTCGCACTGATGCCTCACTGTACCAGAGAGCTCAGTTCAATTGCAGTCTCCAGCTTCCTCCCACTGTCCCAAGATGTGCATGTTAGGTGGATTGGCCAAGCTAAATTACCCATAATGTACGGGGATGTGGAGGCTAGGGGCTTCAGTCTTGGAAAATGCCAGATTATAAAGATTGGGTGGGGATTGAATGGGATGGTCTTCGGAGGATCAGTGTGAGTCGATGGGCCAAAAGGATGTGGTTCCACTGGAGGGGTATAGTGGAGATTCACCAGGATGGTCCCTGGGTTGGAGCATAAATAATGGCAAAGACCAGTGGGAAACTAGACGATTGGGAAAGCTATAAAGATTAAAAGAAAGCAACAAAAAAGAAAAACCTGTCAAGAAACATAAAAATGCATGTATGGCATGAGCTGCCAGAGGATGTGGTGGAGGCTGGTACAATTGAAACATTTAAGAGGCATTTGGATGCGTATATGAATAGGAAGAGTTTGGAGCGATATGGGTTGGGTGCTGGCAGGTGGGACAAATCGGGTTGGGATATCTGGTCGGCATGGACGGATTGGACCGAAGGGTCTGTTTCCATGCTGTACATCTCTATGACTCTATGACCCTATAAGATAGATAGATTATGAGAGCAAACTACCTCAGAATATAAAGATAGATATCAAAAGATTCTAAAAATACATAAAGCGAAAAGAATGGCTAAGGTAAGCATTCGTCCTTTAGAGGGTGAGAAGGGTTATTTAGTGAGGAAATGGCCGAGGAATTGAATATATATTTAATCGGTCTTCACAGTGAAGGACACTAATAAGATGCCATAATTGTCAAAGAGAGGAAGGTAGGTGAGGACCTGGAAACAGCCTTTCCCATGAGAGAGATAGTGTTGGGCAAGTTAATGGATCTAAAGTTAGATAAGTCTCCTGGCCCTGATGGAATGCATCCCAGGGTACTATTAGAGGTGGTGGAAGAAATAGCAAATACATTTGTTTTCTAAATTCACTGGACTCTGGTACAGTTCCAGCAGAGTAGAAAACAGAAAATCAGACACCACTGTTTAAAAAGGGTCGAAACAAAGTGGGGATGATAGACCAGTTAGCCTAACATGTGTAGTGGGGAAAATACTTCAAGGTGTAATCAAGGAAAGAAATAGCAATTCATCTAGGTTGAAATTGTTCCGTTGGATAGACACAGCATCAGTTCATGAAAGCCAGGTCATAATTAACTAATTTACTGGAAAGCTATGCAGACATTATGACCACGGGGACCCAGTAGATATGGTGTACCGAGATTTACAAAAGGCATTCGACACAGAGCCGCCAGAAAAAGCTGCTGCATAAGGTAAAGATGTGTGGCGTTACAGGTAATGTATTCACATGGGTAGAGGATTGGTTAACTAACGGGAAGCAGAGAGTGGGAATAAATGAGTGAGTTTCTGGTTTCTGATCAGTGACGAGTGGTGTGCCTCTGGGATCATGCTGGAACTGCAATTATTCACAGCTGAGATGGACGATTTGGAATTGGTGACCACGTGTAATATCTCAAAGATTGTAGATGATACGGAAATGAGTGGCAGAGTAAATGTGCAGAGGACTGATAAACTTTTCAAAGCAACAAAAATAGTTTAAGTGAGTGGGCAAAGGTCTGGCAGAAGGAGTACAATTATAATAAATCACATATATTATAATCCTACCATTTTGGTAGGATTAACAGTAAAAAAAAAAGGCTATTATTTGCATGTTAAAATACAGCATGCGTCTCTGCAGAGGGACCTGGGTGTCCTTGTGTGCATGAATCACAGAAGTTGCTCTGTAGATGCAGCAGATCATTAACAAGGCAAATGGAATTGCGTTCTTCATTGCGAAAAGGATTGAGTTTAAACATAGGGAGGTTATGTGCTGCTGTACAGGGTGCTGGGAGGTCACACCTGCAATACTGTGTGCAGTTTTGTTCTCGCTACTTGAGAAAGTATGTCTTGGTACTACAGTGGATGCAGAGGGGTTCGCTAGGTTGGTTCAGGAGTTGAGGCAGTTGGCTTATGAGGAGAGACTAAGTAGACTATAATTATAGGTTGATTGGAATTTGAAAGAATGAAGGAGAATCTGGTAGAAACAGGTATGAATATGATGGGAATAGATAAGATAAAAATAGAGAGGATGTATTCAGTAGCAGATGAGAATAGGATAAGAGGACAAAATCTCAAAATTAGATGGAGCAGATTTAGGATTGAATTGAGAAGGAACCTCTTGACCAAGAACGTTGCGAATCTGTGGAATTCCCTGCCCAGTGAAATAGTTGAAGCTTTATTATTGAATACCTTTAAATGTCAGATAGTTTTTTTTGAGCAGTAAAGGATCAAAGGGTTGTGGTGAACGGGCAGGTAAGTGGAGCTGAGGCCATGAAATGATCGGCCATGATCTTATTGATGCTCCTAGTTCTTATGTAATGGATCAACATGAAATGGAAATCATATTTAAGAAACTGACTGGTTGACACATAAGGAGAAGCAATGATGCATTTGGATTTTCAGAAAGCTCTTGGTAAAGACTCTGGCCTAGTGTGCAAAGTCAAATGTTACAGGATTAGGGTTAAAATATGAACATAGTTTTAGAATAGGAGAGCTGACAGGAAACAATTAGCAGGAATAAAGCATTCTTTTTGAAGTACAAGGATAACTGGGTGTCGCAGGGATTGCTGCTTGGGCCCCAGCGATTCCTAATGCATGTCAAACGTTTAGTTAAGGGAATAAAATGCAACATTTCGCAACCTGCTGACAACACGAAACGAGGTTGGATTGTGAGTGAGTGAGGAGGATGTAAAAAAGCTCCAAGGTGGTTGAGGCAAGTGGAGTGAATGGGCAAGAACCTGGCAGATTGAGAGCAATGGGGTGGGTGTGATGGTATGTACTTGTGTGGGAACAGTAGAACAGCAACCTATCATTTGGAAAGAGATTAGTTGAAACATATTGATCTTTAAAGGGATTTATGGTCTTACTTTG
>NW_025203566.1:0-6702 GCF_004010195.1 Chiloscyllium plagiosum
TATATCCTTCTGACTCTGTAAGCAGAAGGGTATGCAATATTCCATGAAGCTGAGAACATTTCAAGAGGAAACTCAACTGGGCACATCACACTTTCCCATCATCTATGAAAGATTTGAAGTTGACAGCCAGTGTAGTGTATTACTGTGCACTGAGTCCTGAAATGAATGACAGTCTCCCAGTCTTACATAAAATCCAACACAGTTCCAACGAGAAAGGTCGATACCAGGAAAACACGTGTGGATATAAAGCACAGGGAATAATTTTGACAATTCAGCTTGACATGAGTGTATCTCTGCTATTGAGATGAACAATAATCAGTTCTGTGCTATGTGTAATCTTTGGCGGGTAACAAAATCCATCGTGTACTTTAGACACTTGCTATCACTCTAGCAAAAACGTTGTAAGATCATTCTAAATTCATTGGTAAACATATGAAATGCTGAACACTTTGACAAGTACAATCTGAGAGAGAATCTAGAATTCTGCGGCATTGTTCAAATTACCAAAGTCACAATTCAGTGGAGATAACCTCTTTGTCTGTCAAAAGGTTTTAAGACTCGGAAACCTTCCAAAAGAATAATGGGGTCTGAGCTATTACAAACATGTCACGTTCAGACTCTTATTCAATACCAGGTGAAACGACTTTGTGAGGTGTTGGCGAACAGGAATTTGGTTTAAACACTAAATAGGTAAGTCACAATCAAACCAAATAATTAAACAAATCTCACAAATTCGAGCAAAATGGCCCGCTCCAACTATAATCCTTACGATCTTATAATCATTTGAAGTTACCCAGGTTAAACTATTGAATCATACTTCACGAAGGAATGAGTGGATCTGTTGCTTGTTTGACTGACACTATCTTTCAAAAGTGATCCTCTTTCTCTGCCAGAAGAGCACTGTTTTCCCATTGAGTTTTTAAGAGACAAACACGAACTGATGGAAACATTACATTTACTGATAT
This sequence comes from Chiloscyllium plagiosum, assembly GCF_004010195.1. NCBI lineage: Eukaryota > Metazoa > Chordata > Chondrichthyes > Orectolobiformes > Hemiscylliidae > Chiloscyllium > Chiloscyllium plagiosum. The sequence continues at coordinate 966 of NW_025203566.1, forward strand.
GAGCTGCAATAGCACTGCAATAAGCTTCAGAGTTGAGTGTTTTCTAAGAAAACCACAAGACCTTCTGAAATAAGAACAGAAGTAGGCAGTCCCGCCCATGGAGCATGCTCCCCGATTCGACATAGTCATGGCAGATCGTACATTCCACATGTCCGTTTTCTTGCATACTCCCTGTACCCTCAGATCTACTTTTGATCAAAAATACATTTTCCACAATTATAAATGCACACAAGGGTTCTGCCCCCACAGTTCTCTGTGGTAAATAGTTGCAAAGACTGACAATCAACTGAGAGAAGAAATTCCTGCTGATTTCAGTCTTAAATTGGCGCCATTTAATTCTGAGCTTACGCCATTTAGAACTTAGAACATAGAAAAGTGCAGCACAGAACAGGCTCTTTGACCCACAATGTTGTGCCGAGGTTTAGTCCTAATGTAAAATATAGTAACTTAACCTACGCATCCCTCAACTCACTGCCATCCATGTGCATGTCCAGCAGTCACTTAAATGTCCCCATTTGATCATAGATTCTTAAACTCTCTACAATTTCAGCAGTAGTTCAGAATTGTATACATTCATCGGATGCATTAAAGATCAATCAAGAAAGTATGAATCATTTCGCTTTTCATTGAATTAGACTGAAATATTTCCCGATTTCGGGCCACAGTATGGAATTCAAGCCGTTAAACCATGGAACACACTGAATTCCTGAAAATGTAAGACAGAGCACAGGTAGAGAAAAGTTCAAAGATCAACGAGTGAAGGGATTGGAAAGAGTGATCAGATCTTAAATAATAATGAGTCGACCACAGGCGACGTCAGATTGGTGACCTCAGCCATTCTCCGCAAGATGAGTCGCCCATCCATTCCTCACGAAATAAAGCTTGTCCCTGATTTATGTTCAGTCTTTCTAAAAGACGACAGTGTCAACATCTTTTAAACATTTTGTCGCTTACAAAAGCACTAGAAACAATCTACTCCCTTGGTTCTTTACTCAAAGTAATGGTCGTGCTGCTCAGTCTGAATTAAATTAACCACTATATATTTCACTGGTTACATTTGTTCACATACATTCGACGCTCAATACATTTTTCTCACAGAGATGAATGGTGAAGATTTAGTTTTATAGGACACGCCTGAAACACTAGTTCTAGAAAGGCACACAGTACTATTAGAGTCTAATTACTGCTTGTGCATAAACTCTTCTCCGGGAAATCCAGTGTCCTGTGGAAACTTCAATATATGTCCAAAGGAAATCGGACAAGGAACCGGGAGGTAAGACTCCTCATCTGCCTGATTGGTTTTCTGCTGTTTTGGATCAAGACAAGAAAACTGTTACTCTGACGGTCGACCATGGTCTTATTTCTAATTTTGCCGTGTAGTACTATACTTTGAGCTCCGCGTTAATACATAGTCGAAATCAGCCGATATAAATACTCAGAATAAACGCTCACTTCCACTCAATGAGTCTGGTGAATGAACTACATTGTGCACTAAAAAGACCACCGAAAATTGAGAGATTAGCAGCTGCAGTGGCAATTCGGTCATTACAGCCTACACTGCCATTTGTTAAAAACTAATAGTCTTTATCAATGCCATAATCCTGACTTCAAACCTTTGCACCACGGTACTTTCAATACCTGAAAAAACTTTCTTAGACTTAGTGATGACTTGTCCTCCACCGTACAAAGTATATTTCCAAACGTCTGACAGCCTGAATATGTTTCATTCAGTATTAAATATCTCGTTATATCTGCTGTGAATATTCTAATGTCCAGTGAGCAGATATTTAAATGGAAGATGTTGGCACAGATGTTCTGACAAAATTCAGTATCCCTTCTGGCCCTGTTAAAGAGCCAGAACTGAATGTGTTATTTTGTATGAAGAGAAAGCTGTTGTTCTGTTGCTGAGTTCATTTCACATCGGTAGGGATTGGTGTATCAAAAGTAAACGGAGAGTCTTGAAGATAACGCAGGGCGTTAGATTTGACGTGGATCAACAATTATCTCATTGAATGATGCAGCAGGTTTGAAGATTCAAATTGACTTCTCCAGTTCAAAATGGACTCATCCAGTTCCCAATCTGCATTCACATAGCTAGCTCTCTGGAATGGAGAACAAAGAATTTGTGAGCTGCTTGGGTGTCGTCAATTGAATGAACCAATCCACAGCAATAAGGTGTGACACAACTTTAGTTTCGAACTGAAACAATGCAGCTTCAGCTCCCTCTGTTCAAATTCGGCGTCAGCTCTGAAAACGAAGTGGCTCTTATCATTTACTCATTCCTCATTGCTGCATTTTTTCTAACTGGTAAGTTCACCAAATTGTAAATAAATCACTTGTTGGTGATATTGATATCATATTTGGTTTCCTTTTTGTGTGCGTTCTCTATATTTCAGGAAAAAAAAGATTGCTTCAGCGAAAGAGATAATGGCAATGAACGCATTAACGTTTCCCCTCTCTTAATTTTTGCGGGTGTTGAGCAGATTCTGTCTCTGCCAGGTGCAGTGAAATGCTTCGAAGCAGATTCAGTGATGATAAATTGTAGCTCTGGAACTACAAATACTTCATATTACCTGTAACTATACTGTCAAGACAAGGATAACGGCTCTAACTTCTTATTCTATATCCATAGCTATCGAAATGTTTTCAGAGCAGAAAGTGGGTGTCTGGATTTTCTGCATCTATTGACAGTTTAAAACGTGAAGGGAATTTCACCATCAGTGAGTTACAACTCTCTGACAGCACGATCTATTACTGCAGGCTGAAGGACACAGTGACAAGAACCAGAGAGAGTCTCATGCGAAAACGTAAATACAATGTGACAAGTTTTAAAAGGGGATCTTCTGTAAGTTTTGAGTGAAACATGAACTTGCTAAACTAATTACCAGAAAGTCTGTAATGAAATAAATACAAGTAAATAATAAGGGGAGCAAATTGGTTCTGCACTGTTTATTTCATATTGAATGCATTCTGAACATCATGAGAAAAGGTGTCCTCAGCAAAGATGTACACTACAGGTAAATGAAGAAGCCTACTAATGCAGGTTTAAAAAGCGCTTTCAGACATTTTATTCACGTAGGACCTTATCCAATGAGTCACATTTATCATAAGCTCCTATTATTCTATAATGCACATCCCACTTGAAAAAATACTTTTATACTCAATGGGGTTTTAGGCCATCTGTTCCAAAAATACTCTATGCCTGCCCTTCCGGATTTTATTCATTTTCCTTTTTGTTCGATTTTCATCATTTGTTCATCACATATTGAAAATAACTTCTTTTGCCTCATTTTATTATGCATCTAATCTGGATTTAATGCATATCTTCAACATTGATAGGCATTCAATCAAGTTGCTTGGGGATTTTCTCACCTGATGGGTTGCTGCTCACACTACATCCTGATCTCTCCTGATATTCCTGGGGAGGCGGTGGCATTGTAGTACTATCGGTCGACTATTAATACTGAAGCCCAGAATAATGGCTTGGGGACCTGGGCTTGAATACCGCCACGGCAGATGGTGGAATTTGAATTCAAAAATAAAATCTGGAATTAAGAGTCAATTGATGACCATTGCCAATTGTTGGAAAAAAACCCTCTGGATCACCAATGTCCTTTCGGGAAAGAAATCTGCCATCCTTACCTGGTCTGGACTACATGTAACTCGGAGCCACAGCACTGTGGTTGACTCCCAACTGCCCTCTGAAATGGCCTAGCAATTCACTCAGTTGTATCAATTGCTAGAAAGTCACAACAAAGGACCTGGCATTGACCTTGGAATCAGAAAAAAGAAGACAAACAGCTCTGTCGACGTGCAAAGTCCTCCTCACTAACACCTGGGGGATAGTGCCGAAAATGGGAGAGCTGTCTCTTAGACTAGTCAAGCAACAGCCTGAAGTAATCATTCTTACGGAATCATACTTTACAAATAACACCTCAGACACCGCCATTAATATCCCTGGAATCATCTTGTCCCACCGGAAGGCAGACTGAGCAGAGGTGGCAGCACAGTGGTATACGGTCGGGAGGGAGTTGCCCTGGGAGTCCTTGATATCGACTGGGGACCCCATGAAGTCTCATGGCTCAGATTAAACATGGGCAAGGAAACCTCTTACTGGTTATCATATATCATCCTCCTTCGTCTTAACCAGTACTCCGCAATGTTGCGCAACACTTGAAGGAAGCATTGAGTGTGTCAGCAGCGCAAAATGTACTCTGGGGGGCCTAGATGACCCTGACAAAACCCAAACTGGTTGGCACTGAGCAGGTTGTTGCTGAGCAGATGCTGCTGGATAGCTCTGTTGATGACCCCTTCTATCACATTACTGATGATGAAGAATAGACTGGGCAGTAATCAGCTGCTATGGATTTGTCCTGCTTTTTGTGTACAGGACACACCTGGTCAGTTCTCCACATTGTCGGGTAGTTGCAAGTGTTATAACAGTACTGGAAGAGCTTGGCTAGGGGAACAGCATATTCTGTAGCATATGTCTTCAATAGTAGATATCCACTACAGTGTCCATAAACAAGAGTGGCTCGGCAGCAGCATTCCTGATCGAGCTGGTCGGGTTCGAAAAGATATGCCTGTTAGACTGGGTCTGCAGCAAGTGGTGAAGGAATCTACAAAAGGAAAAAAAAATACATTTGATGTCATCCTTATTAATATGCCCATGGCAGTGTAGGTAAAAGTGACCACCGCACTGTCCTGGTGGAGACAAAGTCCCGCCTTCACATTTGAGAATAACCTCCATCGTGTTGTGTGGCACTATCACTGTGCTAACCTGGGCAGACTTCAAACCGATCTAAAAGCTCAAAACTGGGCATCCATGATGCACAGTGGGCCATCAACAGCAGTTGAACTCTACTCCAGCACAATCTGCAACGTCATGGCCTGGGATATACCCTACTCAACGTTAGAGTGGTGCTGGAAAAGCACAGCAGGTCAGGCAGCATCCAATGAGCAGGAAAATCGATGGTTCGGGCAGGAGCCCTTCATCAGGAATGAGAGGCCTGCCCGAAACGTTGATTTTCCTGCTCCTCGGATCCTGCCTGACCTGCTGTGCTTCTCCAGCACCACTCTAATCTTGACTCTGATCTCCAGCATCTGCAGTCCTCACTTTCGCCTCTCTACCCTACACAACCATTGCCATCAAGGCTGGGGCTCAACCTTGGTTCAACGGTGACTGCAGGAGGACATGTCCTCACAGTATCAGACATACCTAAACATCAGGTGTCAACCTGGTGACAGGACTACTTGTGTGCCAAATGGCATAAACAGCAAGTGATAGGCAGAGCTAAGCGATCCCACAACCAAACGATCAGATTTTAGTCCTTCCAAATCCAGTCGCGAATGGAGATGGAGAATTAAACAAATCATTGGAGGAGGAGGCTTTACAGATACCCCATCCTCAGTGATGGAGGAACCCAGCACATCAGTGCAACAGATAAGTTTGATGCATTCGCAACAATCTTCAGTCAGAGGTGCCGAGTGAATTATCCATCTTAGGTTCCTCCAGTGGTCCCCAGCATCACAGATACCAAGCTCCAGTCAATTCTATTCATTCGACATGATATCAAGAAACGACTGGAGGCTCGGGATACTTCAAAGGCAATGGGTCCTGATAACATTCTGGTATTAGTACTGAAGACGTGTGCTACAGAATATGATGCTCCCTTAGCACCCCCCCCCCCCCCCCCCCCCCCCCCCCCCCCCCCCCCCCTCCCCCCCCCCCCCCCCC
>NW_025203566.1:6874-8673 GCF_004010195.1 Chiloscyllium plagiosum
AATGACCTTCCCTCTGTCATAAGGTCAGAAGTGGGGATGTTCGCCAATGATTGCAGTGTTCAGCACCATTCCGGCTCCTCTGATACTAAAGTAGTCCGTGCTCAAATGCAACAAGATCTGGACAATATCCAGGCTAGGGCCGACAAGTGGTAGGTAACATTCACGCCACACGAATGCCAAGCAATGACCATCACCAATAAGAGACACTCTAACTGTGGGAGGAAACCCACACAGACACGGGGAGAATGTGCAAACTTCACACAGACAGTCGCCTGAGGCTGGAATTCAACTTGGGTCCCTGGCGCTGTGAGGCATCAGTACTAACTACTGAACCACCGTGCCGCTACTCAGGAAGTGGAGGGGGGTCAACCCACAGGAAGTGGACGGCAGTGATTCAAAAAAGCAGCTCACCATCATCTTCTTAAGAGCAAATAGGGATGTGCTATTATTGCTGGCGAGCCAGCGACGCCCAACTCCCACAAATATATAAAATAAATCTAAACATATTTGTTCACATTTTCCCCCAGAATGGCAATTCATAGTTATGCACATTGCAGGGTTTATATTCTCAATGAAAGTAAGTGGGAAGGTCACAGCGATTCCCAAATAGATATAAGCCAATTCGGCCCTCACACGGTCGGTGAAATAGTCAGAGTCAGTATTCACTGTGAACCATATTAAAAACTGTTTTTGTCTGTTGTCCTCTGGACTTATGAACAGTCCTCAACCGCCAATGAATGCGACTTAGAAACCTTCAGCATGTTTGTGCAAGATTTATAATGCTGTGAATCTGATTGCACAGAATTGCATTGCGGTTTCACGCAACAGCAGCTCCGACATGTTAACTTGGCTGAATGCAGAACTTTCAGGAAAGTGGTTCGAAGTGAAATCTGCCTTAATTTCAGACAGCACTGCTATTCTGCCTCCAGACTGCAATTTTGAGCCGTCTGCATGGTACTGATGGTACCAGAATAATGAATAAACATCGCAGGTACAGGTGAAGTTCAAATTAGCATCCTGTCCCTCTTGTCTGTGAGAGCGAGGCCTCGAACTGAGGGAGCATTTAAACTAGTAATGTGGGGGAGGCGGGAAGGGGGTGGGAGCCAAGGAGATAGTGTGGAAAGAGATCAATCTGATACTGCGAAAACAAGCGAGTCAAACAGTCAGGAGGGGCAGGGAAAAAGCAGAGAACAAAGTGTCGTCATAAATAAAAGTGCATTTACTTCAATACTAGAGAGCGAACAATGAATGCAGATGAACTCAGGGCATGGTTAGGATCATGAAACTGGGATATCATAGCAAATACAGAAAGGTGGCTCATGGATGGACAGGACTGGCAGGTCAATGTTTCAGGTTACAAATGTTATCGGAAGGATAGAACGGAGGGCAAGAGAGGAGGGGGAGTAGTGTTTTTGATAAGGGATAGCATTATAGCTGTACTTAGGGAGGATATTCCTGGGAATACATTCAGGGAAGTTATTTGGGTGGAACTGATCACCTTATTGGGATTGTATTATAGAACCCCTAATAGTCAGCAGGAAATAGAGAAGCAGATTTTTAAGGAGATTTCAGTTATCTGTAAGAATAATAGGATGGTTATGGGAGGGGATTTTAACTTTCCAAACCTAGACTGGGTCTTCCATAGTGTTGATGGTTAAGATGGAGGGGAATTTAAGTGTGTGCAATAAAATTTTCTGATTCAGTATGTGGATAAAAACTTTTAAGGAAGGTACAAAACGTGACCTAATCTTGGGAAATGTGGCAGACGGGAGACTGAGGTGTTATTGGGGGACCACCTT
>NW_025203567.1:0-1769 GCF_004010195.1 Chiloscyllium plagiosum
TGCTACCTTTTCTGACAATTTCTGTGTTTTGGTACCAACGAAAATCAAATATCTGTGCATAAAAATATGTTAATGTGTTAGAAAAGATACCCTAAAGAAATTTGATGATTTAACCAACAGAAGTTTGATAGAAGTTCTTCATGTCAACCGGCATCTCATTCATTTTAAGCTTGACGCAGGGACAGGTGTTACTGTCTTATTGGATTGTTTACCATGGGTGAAGAAACAGAAGTTATTGTCGCTGGTGTTGAAGTTGTGTGGCCTCGATAGAGCATTAAATATATGCTACAAGTAACACCGCAAAGGGGTAAGATAGTAAAGAATATGTATATCATTTATAATCAAATAACTTTGTATATGAGCAAAAATGCTTGCTTTGTGCTGGACCTTCTGCAAGACTTAGGAGAAACTTCCCTTTGAGAACGAATACCTTATATTGTTCACAGGATTTGGGATACTCAATCCTAAATACAACATCACCTTAAAGAAAGATGCTAAACCTCTGCACAGTCTGGAAGATTCCACATCTCTCCATTCAGAAGCAAATTGAGGGAATTATCAGAACGCACATCATTTCCCTGGCTAAAAGCCAAATGGTGTCAGGCATAAGTTTTTTTAACAGAATCCCAACAGTTTGGAAACAGCCGTTCGGCCCAACAGGTCCACACCGGCCTTCTGAACAGCATCCCACCTAGACCCCTACCCTATCCGTCTAACCCTTCCCATAGCTAACACACATAACCTAGTTAAAAGTCACTGTTAAGATTCTGTTAACCCACTTTTTAGATTAAAATCAGTGTAAACATTATGGCACAGACAGAGAATACAGGGGGCTAACACCTTCAGCTTATTATTTGGCTAACACCAATTGTTATAGTTAACCTGAGAATGTAACTTTTTAAAAAAAAGTTTTGTGACTTACAAGCGAAAGAAGTGAAACTATCAATGGTCATTCTAACAGATGAGAGACTAAACAAACAATCAAGGTATTTTTCAGTGTATAATTTCAGTTACACCACACTGTAAACTTTTGCTATAAATTCTGTGCCTTACAATTGTGTACTCCACAACCACCTGATGAAGGAGCAGCGCTCCGAAAGCTTGTGCTTCCAATTAAACCGGTTGGACTATAACCTAGTGTTGTGTGACTTTTAACTTTGTACACTCCAATCCAACACCAGCACCTCCAAATCATGACATATAACCTACACATCCCTGAACGCTGTGGGTAATTTAGCATGGCCAATCCACCTAACCAACAATCCACCCAATAATAATGAGCCCATCAGAATTTGTATTGATCTAACACAACATGGTAGTGAGAGAAATCCAACCTATATCTTGACCTGAGTTCAGCTAAATTGTCATTAAGTAGAACTTTCACTGAACACAATGCCAATCGTAGGTTCTGGCGGGTGCCATTAGACAAATAATCAAAAGTCCTTACGACATTTATAACATAGGAGATTTTGCTTCACAGACTACCATTGGGATTCACCTCAGCTCCAGAGACATTGCAAATGTCAATTGTCAGTGTTTTACATGAGAGACAGTGGCTTAGTGGTAATGTCACTAGACTGGTAATCCAGAATCTGGGTTAGTGGTGCTAGAAGAGCACAGCAGTTCAGGCAGCATCCGAGGAGCAGTAAAATCAACGTTTCAGGCAAAAGCCTTTCGTCAGGAATACAGGCAGAGAGCCTGAAGGGTAGAGAGATAAGTGAGAGGAGGGTAGGAGTGGAGAGAAAGTAACATAGAGTACAATAGGTGAG
>NW_025203567.1:6230-8673 GCF_004010195.1 Chiloscyllium plagiosum
TTTTCTCTGCTGGCCACAGAAACGTCTGTCTGTACCTCTGACTACAGAATCCCCTAACACAATTGATCTCTTGGAAGCCGACATAACCCTCGTTGCACTCGAGCCAGTCGCAATACCAGAAACTTGGCTGTTTGTGCTACGTTCCCCTGAGAATCCATCACCACCTACATTTTCCAAAACAGCATACCTGTTTGAAATGGGTATATCCACAAAAGACTTCTGCTCTAGCTGCCTATCTCTCTTACCCTTCTGGAGTTAACCCATCTATGTGACTGTATCTGAGACTTTCCCCCCTTTCTACAACTGCCATCCATCACGTACTGTTGCTGTTGCAAATTCCTCATCACTTCTAGTAGTCTCTCCAACCGATCCACTTGATCTGATAAGATTCACATCCAACAGCATTTATGGCAGATATAATCCGCAGTAACCCTTAAATTCTCTTTAAACTCCCATATCTGACAAGAAGTACATATCACTGCAAAGGCCATTTTTGCTCCTTCACAATCTACAGATCCAGAAAATAACACCGTCTTATTCCTCTACAAACACTGCCCCAGGTTAAATTAATAGCTATGGCTTATATTTTAAGTTTAATCAAGAGACTTATCTCCAAATAACATATAATCAAGAAAGTACCCACTACTGCAGCCTTTCTATCGGACAGACTTAAAACAACAATTAACTTATCTGATTCTGTGTTGTGAACTTCGCCCAACAGTTCCTCCAAGATTAGTTGTGAATTTCACTGTTTGTTAATTTTCCAATGTCCAGCGATACACGAACTCAAACAGCAAAGGCAGTAACTGTGCAGGTTCTCTCTCTCTCTCTCTCCTGTACTGTCCTCACCATGTGCTTCCTTTATCTGCCCTTCTCCCTTTTAAACTGCTGTTGTTTTGACTTTTTTTTTCCAAAGTTCCAAAACAATGCAACAGCATATAAAACAGTAATTGCTGCTCCTGGAATTCGAGGAAATCACCTCCAACACCTTAAATACCTCAAAAAAAGGAGCAGCTCTTACGGCCAGAAATCTTTCCCGTCCTCTATCTTGGATTACCCAGCTGATAAATCCATGTCCTTCACGCTGACTATCCCTCCTGCTTTCTTTATTCTTAAATGAGTTGAGAATTTCATCTTTTGCTATTTCATAGAAAATGGAACAGAATAGCACAGGAACAGCTCTTCAACCCATGATGTTGTGCCAAACATGATGTCAAATTAAACTAATCCCTTCTGCATGCCCTTGGTCCATATCCCTCCATTCCTTGCACACTCTTGTGCTTACCTTTCAGTTCCTTAAATGCCCCATCATATCTTTCTCCACCACTACCCTGGCAGTATTTCTAGACACTAACCACTCTCTATATAAAAAGCTTGTCCCTCATATCTCCTTTGAACTTTCCATTGTCACCTTAAATGCATGTCAGCTAGTATTAGTCATTTCAAGAGATGATTAGGAATTGGGCGATAGGTTTCGACAGTGGAGTTGGATCGGCTCAGGCTTGGAGGACCAAAGGGCCTGTTCCTGGGCTATAAATTTTCTTTGTTCTTTGTTTTAACTCTAGGAGAAGATTCTAACTGTCAACCCTATCTATGCACCTCATCATTTTATAGACTTCTATCAAGTCTCCCCTCAGCCTCTGCTACTCTAGAGAAAACAACCTGAGTTTTTCTAACCTCTCCTTAGAGTTCTTACACTTTAATCCAGGCAGCATCCAGGTAGACTTAGGTTGGTGATGATTTGGAGGTGCTGGTGTTGGACTGGGGTGTACAAAGTTAAAAACCACACAACACCAGGTTATAATCCAACAGGTTTAAACTCCACAACCACCTGTTGAAGGAGCAACGTTCCAAAAGCTAGTGCTTCCAAATAGATCTGTTTGACTATAACCCGGTGTTGTGTGATTTTTAACTTAGATTGGTGAAATTACATTCCATATTTTGGCATCAGTATCTCTGTATGAAGTGGTTGATTGTTCACCAGGCTATTAGCAGTATGACATGAACTCAAGCCTATCTTCAAGCTATAGGCTTTTATGGTCTGGAATCTTTAAAAACATTTAATCAATGTATCAGAACAGCAGTAAGTAGATTTATTATTTATAATTAATGGATCTTGGACCAATCTGTCCCATGGCCATAACACCGAGTAGGGCTTTCATTCTTAACAGTGTACTGGCCTTGCTTCAATGTAATTTTCTCTACAATGTTTCCCTTAAGCCAGATAAATCAGGAGTGTGTTCAATTGCGATGGGAGAGATACAAAAGTGCAATAAAACATTTTTCGAATGAGGTGACAAAAGAGCAGATCCCTGCTGAGCTTGCAGGATTCTTTCTGCTCATTCACATAAAACCACTGAAGACAAAGTGCTGTCCCTGACAGATTTCACAACAGATTGGATTGTGCCACTTTTCCTGAATAAATGGAAAATCCAGGGCAGAT
>NW_025203568.1:0-1894 GCF_004010195.1 Chiloscyllium plagiosum
GTTGGATGTTAAGGGGTGGTTGTTAGAGTATTTCTTATTGGTGATGGTCATTCTCTGGCATTTGAGAGGTGTGAATGTCATTTGCCACTTGTCGGGCTAAGCCTGGATATTGACAAATCTTGTTGCATTTGAGCACGGACTGCTTCAGTATCTGAGGAGCCTCGAATGGCACTGAACACTATGCAATAATTTGCGAACATCTCCACTTCTGACATCATGACAGAAGGAAGGCGATCTGAATTTTGTTGGGCTGAGGACACTACCACAAGGGACTCCTGCAAATCTGCCTTGGAGCTGAGATGACTGACCCTTGGGGACAAAAAAACTTCCTTTGTGCCAGGTATGACTCTAACGAGTGAAGAGTTAGCCCCCGATATCCTTTGAGTCCAGTTTTGCCAGGAATCTTTGATGCCACACGAGGTCATATGCGGCCTTGATATTAAGGGCTGTCACTCTCACGTCACCATTGGAATTTGGCTCTTATGTCAAGGTGTGAACTAAGGCTGCAATGAGATGAGAGCTGAATGACCCGAACTGGGCATCACTATGCAGTTTGTTGCTGCGTTGGTGCTCCTTGATGGCACTGTTGATGACACCTGCAATCACTTTACTGCTGATGGAGAGAAAGAAATTAGGCGGTATTTGGCGAGCTTGTATTTGTTCTGCTTTCTGTGTATAGGACATACTTGGGCAGTTTTCCACATTGTCAGTTAGATGCCAGTGTTGTATCTGCACTTGAACATGTTAACTGGGGGAGAGACAGGTTCTGGAGCACATGTCTTCAGCAATATTGCCGGAATGTAATAATTGCCTTTGCAGTATCCAGTGCCTCCAGCTCTTTCCTGATATCACTTCGAGTGAATCGAGTTGGCTGGAGACTGCAATTTGTGATTTTGGGGAGCCCGAGATGGATCAGCCACTTTGTACTTCTGACTAAAGATTGTTGCGAATCAATCAGCCTTATTTTTCGCACTGTTGTGCTGGGCTGTTCCATCATTGAGGATGGAGGTATTTGTGGAGTCTCCTCCTCCAGTGAGTTGCTATGTTATCCACAACCATTCATAACTGGACGTGGAAGGACTGCAGAGCGTAGAATTGATTCATTGGTTGTGGGATAGCTCAGCTCTATCACTTAATGTTTATACTTATTGACACTCATGTAGTCATGTTTGATCGCTTCACTCGGTTGACACCTCATTTTCAGGTGTGCGTGAGTTGCTCCTGGCATGCCATTCTACACTCTCCATCCAATCGGTCAGCGCCTCATGGATGCCCAGTCTTCAGCTGCGAGATCGGTTTGAAGATTGTCCCTTTTAACACGGTCATTATGCCATACAACGCAATGGAGGATTTTCTCAATGTGAAGGCGGGACGTCGTCCATACAAGAACAGTGCGGTTGTCAGTTTTACATATACTGTCATGGACAGAGAAATCTGCAATCTGCAAATTAGTAATGAAGAGGTCTTTTTTTTTTCTCTTGTTGGTTCCTTCACCACCTGCCGCAAACCCAATCTCATAGTTATATACTTTAAGAACCGACCAGCTTGGTCAGTCATACTCCTGCCGAGTCACTCTTAATGTGGATATCGAGATTCCCCACCCAAAATACATTTTGCACCTTTGTCAATAGACAATAGACAATAGGTGCAGGAGTCGGCCATTCAGCCCTTCGAGCCTGCACCGCCATTCAATATGATCATGGCTGATCATTCCTAATCAGTATCCTCTTCCTGCCTTATCTCCATAATCCTTGATTCCACTATCTTTTAGAGCTCTATCCAACTCTTTCTTAAATGAATCCAGAGACTGGGCCTCCACTGCCCCTGTGGCAGAGCATTCCACACAGCCACCACTCTCTGGGTGAAGAAGCTTCTCCTCATCTCTGTCCTAAAT
>NW_025203568.1:2383-4123 GCF_004010195.1 Chiloscyllium plagiosum
TTTCATTTCTTTGTTGTGACTTTCTAGCAATTGATGCAACCCAGTGGCTTGCTCGGCCATTTCAGAGAGCAGCTGTGGGTCAATCAGCTTGCTGTGGTTCTGAATTTACACTTCGGCCACACTGGGCAAAGATTGCGGATTTCCTTCCCTGAATGGAATTAGTGAACCAAATGATTTTCTTTCCGTCAATTAACAATGGTTTCGTGGTCATAAGTTGAATTTTAATGCCAGATATTTTTCTGTCTTTTTGTGTGTGTGTTTTTCTGTGAGAGAGGGAGAGAGAGAGATCTTGCCTCTGTCTGTGTGCGTGTTTATGTGTGTGTGTGTGCCTGTGCGTGTGAAAGAAAGAGAGACAACGCCTATGACTCACACCCTTTCATGTACAATCTCCCCGACTTTCTCTTTTTCCTATAGAATCTCATCATTATCTCTCATATATTAACTCAGTATGTCTCCCTCATGTACAATCGCAGTCTCCCTCTCATACACCATCTCACTATCTCTCCGTTATACACAATCTCCCTCTCCCTCTTACTCAATCTTGCCAGCTCTCCCATAGACAATCTCACTCTCTTCCATACACCATGTCACTATCACTCTCTCCCCCACACAATGTATCTTTCTCTCTCACACATACCCAATCTCGATTTCATTCTTGTGTCTAAATGTACGAAATGTTATGAGGGGGAGAAAAAGACGATGGAATTCAGCTCAAGAATCCCCCTTGATTATTCCGAACGACAGAGCAAGCACGAACGGCCGAATGTCCCACTCCTGATCTGATTTTCTATGTTTCTATGTATTGTTTCCTGGGTCACTGAAAAAACTATCTTGAATGGGAAAGAAAGTTTTGGGGAGAACCAAAGGGGCTGTGAACTGATATGACCAGCTTTACTGAGAGCACAGTCATTGGCAGATGGAATATAATTTGGAGAAATGTTAACGTGCAGCAGACATTGACAAACTAAGTCACTGACAGATGAAGATCCCTATTCCCTGCACATTCCAATTTCCAGACCCAGTGAGGTGTTATCGCTGAGGGAGGGCTACTTCCTGACTGGATATTATTACATTATAACATGAAGGTAATGAGTGTAACAGAGTTTGCTTCATCCCATCATATCATTTACATTATTGTGTAAATTATGTTTAAAATATTGACAGATGGAACATAATGTGGTGACATGTGATTTACATTTTCAGAAAGAATGCAAAAACATAACATTTCGGTTTTAAATTGGTGAGAAATTATTAAGCTTTTGCGGCTTTTGCTAATTATGTAAACAAATATTGGAAAGTCAACATGATGGTAGCGCCAGCAACAGGAGGACAATTGATGCAGTGACCCTTCTTTCCTGAAGATTGTGTTGGGATCATGAGCGTAACACGATAAAGACTGAGTTGCAGACTGTAATCTAATGGAGAGGATCTGGGGATTATATTTTGGATAATAAATAGAGAGTATGAAATCGCGAGTTTGCCGTAATTTACATACAGCATAACAGGTGGTAGAGAAGTCAATTACGCAGAGGAGGTAAAAACAATGACTGCAGATGCTGGAAACCAGATTCCGGATCAGTGGTGCTGGAAGAGCACAGCAATACAGGAGGAATCCGACGAGCAGCAAAATCGACGTTTCGGGCAAAAGCCCTTCATCAGGAATAAAGGCAGAGAGTCTGAAGCGTGGAGAGATAAGCTAGAGGAGGGTGGGGGTGGGGAGTAAGTAGCATAGAGTACAAT
>NW_025203568.1:4373-8680 GCF_004010195.1 Chiloscyllium plagiosum
AACTTCCAGCCCGCACTGTCCCCTTGACCTGTCCGGACTTGTCCGACCTGCCCAGCTCCTTTTCCACTTATCCACTCCACCGTCTCCTCCCTGACCTATCACCTTCATCTCCTCCCCCACTCACCTATAGTACTCTATGCTACTTTCTCCCCACCCCCACCCTCTAGCTTATCTCTCCACGCTTCAGGCTCTCTGTCTTTATTCCTGATGAAGGGCTTTTGCCCGAAACGTCGATTTTGCTGCTCGTCCGATGCTGCCTGAATTGCTGTGCTCTTCCAGCACCACTGATCCAGAATTACAGAGAGGAGTATAGTCGAGTCGTTGAGTGTGGTTTACTGATAGATTAACTAATACAGTTGATTGAGTGATAGACTGGAAACTAACTGAGGGGCTCAGGGTGATTTATGTAAAGGATAACAGAGAGCCTTGAGTGAGTTACTGATTGAAATCTAATGGAGCAGTTCAAGTTGTTTTATAAACAGAATAAAGGATATGCAGGAGTGAGTCTCAAACTGGATTAAAATCAAAGATTTCATAGTGTTTCTAACGCAGCCACAGGTAGATGGGAGTGCGTTACACATTGCAGGTTAATCGAAGGGGTGCAGGGTGGTTTACGTACAGCATAACAGACACCCAAGAGTGAGTTGCAGACTCTTCGGGCTGGTCTATCCACAGAATACAAGAAATCCGGGAGTCGACAGGAATTGAATTGACGGGAGTGGGCGATGTATAAACAGAGCAAAATAATTTTAGAGGGTAGAAAACAGGGAAGAAAATACCCATCATAGACCAATCATAAAAATGAACTGAACCACAGAGCATTCAACTGTTGCATACGAAGATTGACAAGTGCTCTGAAAGATGGGAGAGAAAAGGCAGACACTCACACCTTGACCAACAGGAAGGAAGGGACAGAAGGGTATTCTTATTTCCAAATGGCATCAGATCAAGACAGGTAAGATTTAAACAGTGACTCAGCAGACATAGCTTGCAAAATGCATTGGAAAGAGGACAAATTAAAGGAAGTTAACTGTTCTTTCAGCCACTACAAAGGAGGACAAATGATGTGTATCCAGATTTTACTCGGGATTGAGTTAGGATAGGTCGGAAAAGACAGCAAATTAACATGAATCTGCATTAAAAAGATAAAATTGACCTTCGACCAATTTCCGTTTGCCTAAAGCAATGTCAAACTTCGATGACACTCAATGTTTTGAAGTAATAAACTATACTATTTCATTGTCTCTGCACGTGCAGACTTTGACCTCCACCCCTCCCTGTTTTCCCCATCCACAGAGGATCTTCATATCCTTTCCGAATGTCACTACCAAACTTGTGTTATGATACTGCCTATATTTCACTGTTTCATTTATCTTCAATCTTGTGTAACTACAATTAGCAAATACACAAAGTTGTATTCTATAGATTTTTTAGTTGAAAATGTATTATTTTATTTTATTTGTCGACAAAACACAATTTGAACTCTCAACTGGTGAGAGTGGTATCACATAAATACTTGATTTTGGGATGGTACGTAGCGAATTTCACGGACTTAACAAGGCTGCATACCAACAGCACAGTCGGTGAGCTGTTTCAGTTTTTTGTATACCTCAGTTGTTATGGTTCTGTTCGCCGAGCTGGAAGTTTTTGTTGCAAACGTTTCGTCCCCTGGCTAGGTGACATCATCAGTGCTTGGGAGCCTCTTGCGAAGCGCTTCTTTGATGTTTCCTCCGGTGTTTATAGTGGTCTGTCCCTGCCGCTTCCGGTTGTCAGTTTCAGCTGTCCGCTGTAGTGGTTGGTATATTGGGTCCAGGTCGATGTGTTTGTTGATGGAGTTTGTGGATGAATGCCATGCTTCTAGGAATTCCCTGGCTGTTCTCTGTCTGGCTTGCCCTATGATAGTAGTGTTGTCCCAGTCGAATTCATGTTGCTTTTTGTCTGCGTGTGTGGCTACCGAGGATAGCTGGTCGTTTCGTTTCGTTTCGTGGCTAGTTGATGTTCATGTATGCGGATTGTTAGCTGTCTTCCTGTTTGTCCTATGTAGTGTTTTGTGCAGTCCTTGCATGGTATTTTTGTACATGACATTCGTTTTGCTCATGTTGGGTATCGGGTCCTTCGTTCTAGTGAGTTGTTGTCTGGGCGTGGCTGTTGGTTCGTGTGCCGTTATGAGTCCTAGGGTTCGCAGTAGTCTGGCTGTCAGTTCAGATCCGTTTTTGGCGAATACCTTGTATAGGTGTTCCTCCTCTTCTTTTTTCAGTTCTGGTGTACTGCAGTGTGTTGTGGCCCTTTTGAATAGTGTCCTGATGCAGCTTCGTTTGTGTGTGTTGGGGTGGTTATTTTCATAGTTTAGGACTTGGTCTGTGTGTGTGGCTTTCCTGTATACCCTTGTCGTGAATTCTCCGTTTGGTGTTCTCTGTACCATCACGTCAAGGAATGGGAGTTGGCTATCCTTTGCTTCTTCTCTCGTGAATCGGATTCCTGAGTGTTGCGTTGATGATCCGGTGTGTTTTTTTTTCATACACACACCGGATCATCAACGCCACACTCACAGGAATCCGATTCACGACAGAAGAAGAAATGGATAGCCAACTCCCATTTCTAGACGTGATGGTACAGATAACACCGAATGGTGAATTCACTACAAGGGTATACAGGAAAGCCACACACACAGACCAAGTCCTAAACTATGAAAGTAACCACCCCAACACACACAAATGAAGCTGCATCAGGACACTATTCAGAAGGACCACAACACACTGCAGTACAGCAGAACTGCTAAAAGAAAAAGAGGAACACCTATACAAGGTATTAGCCAAAAACGGATACCCGAGCATCTTCATCAACAGATGCCTAAGCGAAAGACCACAGAACGAGGACATACCACAACCAAAAGGACTAGCCACACTACCATACATCAGGAGCATCTCGGAACTGACAGCCAGACTACTGCGACCCCTAGGACTCATAACGGCACACAAACCAACAGCTACGCTCAGACAACAACTCACCAAAACGAAGGACCCGATGCCCATCATGAGCAAAACGAATGTAGTGTACAAAATACCATGCAATGACTGCACAAAACACTATATAGGACAAACAGGAAGACAGCTAACAATCCGCATACATGAACATCAACTAGCCACGAAACGACACGACCATCAACTAGCCACACACGCAGACAACAAGCAACATGAATTCGACTGGGACAACACTACTATCATAGGGCAAGCCAGACAGAGAACAGCCAAGGAATTCCTAGAGGCTTGGCATTCATCCACAAACTCCATCAACAAACACATCGACCTGGACCCAATATCCCAACAACTACAGCGGACAGCTGAAACTGACAACCGGAGGCGGCAGGGACAGACCACTATAAACACCGGAGGAAACATCAAAGAAGCGCTTCGCAGGAGGCTCCCAAGCACTGATGATGTCGCCTAGCCAGGGGACGAAACGTTTGCAACAACAACTTCCAGCTCGGCGAACAGAACCACAACAACGAGCTCCCGAGCTACAAATCTTCGCACAAACTTTGTATATGTCAGTCCTCAAATATTTGGAGCTCAGAAAGTAAGACAGGCATTGCTGGAATCAACATTGTTTCAGGCCTTTACTGTGAACACGTTCTGTAATTTGCATTTTAATCACCTTAACAGAGAAGTCACCTTTTTCTTCTCTCAGCAAAGGGAATTCCCACATTTACGATGCAACAGTCTGGGACATAAAACAGTTTTAGAGATATTATCCACATTGACAGTATTTCAGGCTCACACTGAAACTTGGAGATCTATAACAGAGCAGAAATTAACCAGATGCTTCCTGTGTTTATGTTCGCAATTCAACGTTTGACCGTTCAGTTTCCTTGTTGTCAGTCTAATATCAATCGTGCATTACTTTCGGTCTCACATTATTTCAGTTCTCCTGCCATTTGGTCAGTTTCCCCACATCTGAACCGTTCCCATCAAAAACTGCAGTGCAGATGGAGAATGTAGTTAGATACAGAGTAAAGCTACCTCTGCAGTGCAGCTATTCAAATTCCCAGGCCATGCACAATAGGGGTTAGGTGTCCGCATCAAATATACTTAGGGCAGCTATATCACTGTGTTCGATGGAGATTATGTGTACCTCCACACTTTCTCCGTCTGAATCTTCCAGAATCTGTGGAGAATGGGTTTAGATACAGAGTAAATATGCCTCTACACTGCTCCCCATCGAACACTACCAGGCTAGTAACAGCACGGGTTTAGGTACAACGTTAGGAACATTGACGACAGTGCAGATCGTACCTTAAAATTACAAAT
>NW_025203569.1:0-5644 GCF_004010195.1 Chiloscyllium plagiosum
GACCGTGTCTCTCTCTCTCTCTCTCCCCAACTCAGGTCTCCCGGAGTCCAGACGAGTTCAAGATCTCTCCCCCGGTTCCCAGTGATCCGGGGAGGGCCGTGGGTGAACTGGACAGCCTGATGTCTCTGGCCCAGGAGATCGTGCAGGCCAGCCAACAGGAGACCTCCCCCAGCGTCTGCGCGCTGGAGGGGAGCTTGGAGGGAGGGCCTGGCCCGGGGGCAGGCCGCCTGGCTCGGCCTCGCCCCCTGGAGGTGGAGGCGGAGGACAGCCCTGCCCTACCCCCAGACGAGCTGGAGCTCTGCTGCGTCCTGGACGGCCGCTCGGAGTCCGAGCCCTCGGCCTCCAACCTGAGGCTGCGTTGCTTCGTCACCAACAGCGGGCGCCTCCGCAGCCAGGGCGGGCCCAGGCCGGTGACCCTGGGCCGGGCGGCAGGAGGGGTCTGCAGCACCCCGCAGGCCGTGCCCCCTCCTGCCTCCCCCCGCCCCCTGGTGTCCCGCGGCACCGTCAGCGAGATGTACCGGGCGGCCGAGTCGATCTGGGAGGCCGAGCTCTCGGCCCTGTCGCCCCTCGACGACCGTTGCCCCGAAGTGGGCACGGCGCTGGACGCCTCCACCTCCGACCTGGGGGGGCTGGTGTCCGCCTTCGCCGAGAGCCCCCCGGTCTCCCCGCCGCCTCCCGGCCGCCTGACCGCCCTCTGCCGGGCCCGGTACCCCCCGGCAGGCGCTGGGACCAACTGCGAGTATCGGACTTCCCTCCCGCTGCCGGCTTGCCTGGGGCCTGTCTGTGGCCCTGCACTGGACCCGGGGCCTCTCCACAGCTGCCCGCCCAGCCCGGGGCCTAGTCATGGCTCCCAGCCCAGCCCGGGGCCTAGTCATGGCTCCCAGCCCAGCCCGGGGCCTAGTCACGGCTCCCAGCCCAGCCCGGGGCCTAGTCACGGCTCCCAGCCCAGCCTGGGGCCTAGTCACGGCTCCCAGCCCAGCCTGGGGCCTAGTCACGGCTCCCAGCCCAGCCCTGGGGCTAGCCGCGGCTCCCAGCCCAGCCTGGGGCCTAATCGCGGCTCCCAGCCCAGCCTGGGGCCTAATCGCGGCTCCCAGCCCAGCCCGGGGCCTAGCCAGGCCTCTCTGCCCGCCCACGCGCCCGCCCACGGCTCCCAGCCCAGCCTGGGGCCGAGCCTGGGCTCCCAGCCGGCCCGCCGGCCCCCGTCCAACCCGCAGGCCAGCCTCCTGGGCTCCGCCTCGGCGGCCAGCGGCAGCCTGGTGCCCAGTGGCTGGGAGAGCATAGGCTCGCTCCACACCGGGATGACCAGCAACCCCAGCAACGTGACGGCCTGGAGCCTGCCAGCGGAGCAAGCGGCCCAGCCGGTGGAGGACCCCAGGCTGACCCACAGTGCCGGCACCAGCTACAGCCCCAGCCTGGAACTCAGCCGCAACAACCTGGGCTCGGGCGGCATCGAGGCGCGCACCATCGATTCCTTCCCACTGGGGCCTCGGCGGAGGCCCTTTTTCGACCTCACCCTGGAGAGCCATGGGCCCCCGGCCCAGCCACGCCCGTTCCCCGCCCCCCGGGGGCTCCACGACTCCATGAGGAGCCCATCTCAGGGTCCGGACCCCTTCAGCAATAACGAGAGTCTCGGAGCCACGTACATGGAGTACCTCTACCCTCGGCAGGACAAGGCGGGCTGATTTACGGCAACTCGTAGGGGCGGAGGGAGCCGCCGGCAGCCTGCAAATAGTCCCGCTCAAGAAAGAATAAAGACTTTTCTTTTTGCATCCCTCTTCTGATGGGGCGAGGGGGCACCCCCACCCCCCGACGCTCCTTCAGGCCTGACCCGACCTGTTCTGTGTTGCTGCCTCGTTCCCTCTGCTCTGCGGGCGCACTTCATCCGGAACATTCCCCTTCCCAATCCACCCTCACCCCCACACATCCCTGCGCACTATGGGTAGTTTAGCACGGCCAATCCACCCTAACCTGCACATCCCTGGGCACTATGGGTAATTTAGCACTGCCGAGCCCCGGTACCCGCCAATATACCCGTTCCCTCCTCCAAAAGTTTTCCTTTTGCAGCCGTTAT
This sequence comes from Chiloscyllium plagiosum, assembly GCF_004010195.1. NCBI lineage: Eukaryota > Metazoa > Chordata > Chondrichthyes > Orectolobiformes > Hemiscylliidae > Chiloscyllium > Chiloscyllium plagiosum. The sequence goes on from NW_025203569.1 coordinate 2,072, forward strand.
CAGGGCGTTCAAACAGACCCACGGGCAACTGAGTCCCGTTCCTGGGAGCTACGGGTGCGCTCACCGGGACCCTAGCTGATGTGCCCTTCCTCACCTCAGACTCCCGAGCCCCCTTTCCCTGTCATCTTCGATGTCCCCGAGCGATGCGTCTACCTCAGCCCTCAATGCACCCCGGGGTCTCTCTTCCCCAGCGTCTCTCCGACAGAGACAGAAAATAGATCCTGAGGACGCAGCGGGCCAGGCAGCGTCCCGAGGCGGAGAGGCCATCGTTCCTGGTGTAACATCTTGTCCGGATCTTGAGTTGGGGTTGGTGGGTGGAGGGAGCTGCAGATACCTGCGGGTGGCCGGGGGAGGTGGGGGGGGGGCGCGCGAACTGGCGATGAATGGGGAACGGGGCGGAGGGATACCGGCTGGTCGGTCGACGGGAGGAACGATTCCAGGAGGGAAGGGATTCGGCGGCGGGCTCAGGGGGTTTGGGGTGGCATTAACCGGGGGAAGGGAGGTCGTTCTGAAGTTGAGTGCTCCGAGCAGGGATGCTCACCAAACGTACCCCCCCCACCCACCCCCTGGGGTTTGCGTGCAGGTTTCTCGGTGGCCGTGTGTTCCAAAGACCCTCACTCCTCCGGGACTGGGAGGGGATGGGGGGGTGGCCCTTCATTCTGAGACTCTCTCTCCTCCTCCCCCCGCCAGCCCTGGGACTCTACCCACGGGGTGTGTGGGGGGGGGGGGGGGGCAAAGGAAGGTCACCTCCCCCTCAGCGTTCACCTTGAAGAACTCCAACCCATCGTTGACCCGTTCGGAGATGTTCGCCCCCAAGCCTCTTGGGAGGAGGAGGGGGGAGTGAACCCAGGCCCTCCTGGTCCAGGGCGAGGACGTAACCGCTTTCCTCGATTGGGTCGTGCTTCTCAACGCCAGCGGGTGGCGTCCCGGCCTGTCTTTCACCTTCACTCCCGAGGCAATCCCCCTCCCCCCGGATGGACCGCGATTAAGCAACGTCCTTCCCCCAATCAGAGGGGAACCCCCAACGGCTCACGGTGCTCCAGATGTGGACCCAGCCAGACTCACTGCAAACGTGGAGCAAAAGACCTCCCAACTGCTGGGAACAGGGCCTTTGGCCCACACCGATCCTTCGGAGGGTAACCCACCCAGATCCATTCCCCATTACTCTACACTTAGCCCTGACTAATCCACCCTAACCTGCACATCCCTGGGCACTATGGGTAATTTAGCATGGCCAATCTACCCTAACCTACACATCCCTGGATACTATGGGTAATTTAGCATGGCCAATCCACCCTAACCTGCACATCCCTGGGCACTATGGGTAATTTAACACGGCCAACCCACCCTAAACCGCACCTCCCTGAGCACTATGGGTAATTTAGCACGGCCAATCCACCCTAACCTGCACATCCTTGGGCACTGTGAGTAATTTAGCAAGGCCAATCTGCCCTAACCCGCACATTCCAAGGCACTATGGGTAATTTAGCACGGCCGATGCACCCTAACCTACACATCCCTGGGCACTAAGGGTGGATTGGCCATGCTAAATTACCCACAGTGCCCAGGGATGTGCAGGTTAGGGTGGATTGGCATGGCCAATCCACCCTAACCTGCACATCCCTGGGCACTGTGGGTAATTTAGCACGGCCAATCCATCCTAACCTGTACATCCCTGGGCACTATGGGTAATTTAGCACGGCCAATCCACCCTAACCAACACATCCTGGGCACTATGGGTAATTTAGCACGGCCAATCCACCCTAACCTGCACATCCCTGGGCACTGTGGGTAATTTAGCATGGCCAATCCACCCTAACCTACACATCCCTGGGCACTATGGGATGTGTAGCGCCTTGAAAGTGGAGTGGCAGGTCAATAGTATAGTGAAGAAGGCTTTCCTTTATCGGTCTGAGTACAGGAGTTGGGATGTCATGTTGCAGCTGTACAGGACATTGGTTAAACCACTGTTGGAATATTGCGTGCAATTCTGGTCACCCTGCAACAGGAAGGATGTTGTGAAACTTGGAAAGGTTCAGAAAAGATTTTTCAAAGATGTTACCAGGGTTGGAGGGTTTGAGCTACAGGGAGAGGCTGAACAGGCTGGGGCTGTTTTCCCTGGAGCGTCGGAGGCTGAGGGTGTGACTTGGTTTATAAAATCATGAGGGGGCGTGGATAGGGGTAAATAGACAAGGTCTTTTCCCTGGGGTCGAGGGAGTCCAGAGCCAGAGGGGCGTAGGTTTAGGCTGAGAGGGAAAAGATAGGTCTCTTTTATAAGGGGCAACTTTTTCACACAGAGGGAGGTACGTGTATGGAATGAGCTGCCAGAGGAAGTGGTGGAGGCTGGTACAATTGCAACATTTAAGAGGCATCTGGATGGGTATATGAATAGGAAGGGTTTGGAGGGATATGGGCCGGGTGCTGGCAGGTGGGACTATATTGGGTTGGGATATCTGGGTCGGCATGGACGGGTTGGGCCGAAGGGTCTGTTTCCGTGCTGTACATCTCTATGAGCCAACCCTCTTGACTTCGGGATTGACCGCGGTGAACCTCCTCTGTGTCCTCCTCCAGCACCAGTACATCCTTTCTCAAGTAAGGAGACCTGATCTGGAGACAGGAGGGATGTTGTGAAAGGGTTCAGGAAAGATTTACAAGGACGTTGCCGGGGCTGGAGGGTTTTCAAGCACAGGGAGAGGCTGGGGCTGTTTTCCCCGGAGCGTCGGAGGCTGAGGGGGTGACCTGGTTTATAAAACCGTGAGGGGGCGTGGATAGGGGTAAATAGACCCCAGGGGTATTTTCCCCCTGGGGTGGGGGGAGTCCAGAACTAGAGGGGCGTAGGTTTAGGGTGAGAGGGGAAGGGGAGCTGAGGGGTAACTTTCTCACCCAGAGGGTGGTGCGTGTGTGGAATGAGCTGCCAGAGGAAGGGGTGGAGGCTGGTACAATGACAGCATTGAAAAGGTGGATGGGGACAGGGATTGGAGGGATAGGGGCCAGGGGCTGGCAAGCGGGGACTGGGTTAGGTTAGGGATATCTGGGTCAGCACGGATACGTTGGAGTCTATTTCCATGCTGGGTGTGACACTATGAGTAACCCTCTTATCGCGCAGTGGCAATTGTTGCCCCCCGGCCTCAAGATGCAATGGTGTCCTGATCAGACAAAAGGATCAACAGGACATTCAGCTTCTTCCAGAGCAACCACTTCCGTCACAGAATCCTCACCCATCCCCGGGCACTCCCGGTTTCAGAGGGTGGGGGAAGGAAATCATTGACCCCGAAGCCCTTGTCTCCTGTTATGAAGCTGAAAGTGCGAACTGATCAGTGCTGGGCCCTCTACTTTTTGACATTTACATAAATGATTTGGATGCGAGCATAAGAGGGACAGTTAGTAAGTTTGCAGATGACCCCAAAATTGGAGGGTGTAGTGGACAGTGAAGAGGGTTACCTCAGATTACAACAGGGTCTGGACCAGACGGGCCAATGGGCTGAGAAGTGGCAGATGGAGTTTAATTCAGATAAATGTGAGGTGCTGCATTTTGGGAAAGCAAATCTTAGCAGGACTTATACACTTAATGGT
>NW_025203569.1:5868-8680 GCF_004010195.1 Chiloscyllium plagiosum
CAAAGTCTTTTCCCTGGGGTGGGGGAGTCCAGAACTAGAGGGCATAGGTTTAGGGTGAGAGGAGAAAGATATAAAACAGACCTACGGGGCAACTTATTCATGCATAGGTTGGTACGTGTGTGGAATGGACTGCCAGAGGATGTGGTGGAGGCTGGTACAATTGCAACATTTAAGAGGCATTTGGATGGGTATATGAATAGGAAGGGTTTGGAGGGATGTGGGCCGGGTGCTGGCAGGTGGGACTAGATTGGGTTGGGATATCTGGGTCGGCACGGACGGGTCTGTTTCCATGCTGTACACCTTTATGACTCTTTAAGAGAGAGTGAACATGATTTGGGGACTGAGAGACTAGCAGTCTCAGAGCACACTAGACAGTTGAAAACATGCAACATTCAGCCGCTGTGTTCACAATATTTAGAATTTAACCAATTGGTTTAAAGTATGCCCCCGGGATACTAAAACCCAATCGAATTTGAATTTTACTGTTTTAACAACATCGAGCCGACGAGATGATCCATCGTGCGGGGTATTAACAAAGCAGACATTTGAAGGTTAGTGAGTGAGAGAGAGAGAGAGAGAACTTGCCATTGAGAGAGAGACCCCCACTCAAAACACTCTCTGTCAAAGGTACCTTTCCTCAGGTGAAACATACTTGCAATGAAAGACTGAAGATGGCCCAGGGAGATCGACAGCCAGAGGAAGGAGAAGCCCAGAGAGGCTGTCGGGGTTTTGAAAATTAAGTTGACTTGATTTTAATAGGGGCGTTTTATCAGAGCAGTATATAACAGATGTTTACGGAGGGTCAGGGTTGGGAGTAGTTGTTGGGAAATGTTCACTTTTCGAGTGAAAGATTAAAACGAAAATTGATGGTTTTTCCTTAAAGTCGTGGCTTTTGGGGAATTCTCTGTCACCCCTGTTGTAAGAAGCGAGGTTAAGCTGTTCTGGGTGTTTGGTTTAATTAGCAGAAGGGTTCGGCGATGTCTCGTAACACTTCCCCGCCCCCCCACAACAACGGAGCATTTCCCCATTCCCGGTTCAGCCACTGGGGAATACGCTGGCAATGCCCGTTCCCTCTTGGCTAACGGCGCTATACAACAGTTGCCAAACTGTCGAATTCTTTCTTTCCTTCTGACGTTGGGGGTGGGGGGTGCTGGTGTGGGTGAGGGGGGTGGGGTGCGCAAGGGGTTCCACTCATTGAGCCTCGGAACGGGATGAAGGGTCATGGTGACCATCACCTCCCGCCCACCGCTCCATGTGACTCCACCCCACCCCCCGCAACACGCGTGGGTCGACTCTTAGCCGCGGGTTGGGGGGGGGGGGAAAGGGATTTATTTTCAACACAGATTAACAGTCCAGTGATGCGGGCGGGCACGGTGGCTCAGTGGTTAGCACCGCTGACTCACGGCGCCAGGGACCCGGGTTCGATCCCACCCTCGGGGGCGACTGTCTGTGCGGACTTTGCACGTTCACCCTCCCCCCTCCACCACGTGGGTTTCCTCTGGGTACTCCGGTTTCCATCCGCAATCCATAGATGTGCAGGTTAGGGTGGATTGGCCAGGCTAAATTACCCATAGTGCCCAGGGATGTGCAGGTTAGGGTGGATTGGCCGTGCTAAATTACCCATAGTGCCCAGGGATATGCAGGGTAGGGTGCAGCCTCTTTGATGCTTTTGTCTGATCAGGACACCATTGCAAGAATGCCAAATCTCAAGTGGTAGGGGTAACAACTTAAACCCCGTGATAAGTGGGTCCACTCATAGTGCCGCATCTGATGTGGAAACAAACCCTTCGGCCCAACCCGTCTGTGCCGACCCTGACATCCCTAACCCGACCCAGTCCCCGTTTGCCAGCCCTTGGCCCATTACCCTCCAATCCCTTCCTATCCCTGTCCCCATCCACCTTTTCAACGCTGTCATTGTACCAGCCTCCACCACTTCCTCTGGCAGCTCATTCCACACACGCACCACCCTCTGGGTGAGAAAGTTACCCCTCAGCTCCCTTTCCCCTCTCGCCCTAAACCTACCCCCCTCTAGTTCGGGACTCCCCCCACCCCAGGGGGCAAAAGACCTTGTCTATTTACCCCTATCCACACCCCCTCACGATTTTATAAACCAGGTCACCCCCTCAGCCTCCGACGCTCCGGGGAAAACAGCCCCAGCCTGTCCAGCCTCTCTCCCTGTAGCTCAAACCCTCCGTACCCCTTGGCAACGGCCTTATAAATCTCTCCTGCTTCCTTTCCAGTTTCACAACGTCCTTCCTGGTCTGCAGTTCAGGTCTCCTTCGTTGAGAAAGCTTTTTGCACTGGGCTCTGGACCTGGGGGAGGCTGGGGGTGGGGAAGGGGATTGAGGAGGCAGTTGAGGAGGAACATCTTCACTCAGAGGCTGGTGAATCTGTGGAACAGCCAAACGGTTTGAGGCCCCCCCTCACCGGGCGTTTGTAAGGCGCGGAGAGATTTCCGAACGGTGAAGGACTTTTAAGGGCGAGGGTGAGTGGATCTTATTGAATTACGGAGCACGATCGAGGGGACCCGGGAACCTAACGCCGCTCCGGTTTCTATGAAACGCAAAGTCACCTCCACGACCTCTCCAAGGCAGATAACAGCGACAGCATTGAAAAGGTGGATGGGGACAGGGATAGGAAGGGATTGGAGGGAGATGGGCCAAGGGCTGGCGAACGGGGACTGGGTTAGGTAAGGGATATCAGGGTCGGCACGGACGGGCCGGGCCGAAGGGTCTGTGTCCCGTACAGCTCCGTGACTCTAAGTGAGACATATATTCTAAGAGAGCGAGAGAGAGACAGAGACAGAGAGAGG
>NW_025203570.1:0-3357 GCF_004010195.1 Chiloscyllium plagiosum
TAATCAGGAGATTTAGTGTATTATCAGTTTGGGACATTGACTCTGGGCTGGCTGGTTAAATGAATAGATATAACCAGGAGATTTAGAATCTGTTCAGTTTCGGGCACTGACATTGTGCTGGCTGGTTAAATAAATACATATAATCAGGAGATTTAGTGTATTATCAGTTTGGAACATTGACTCTGGGCTGGCTGGTTAAATGAATAGATATAACCAGGAGATTTAGAATCTGTTCAGTTTCGGGCACTGACTCTATGCCTCTGGTTAAATATATAAAACCAGTATATTTAGCGCCTCCTCAGTTTTGGGCACTCTCTCAGGTCTGGCTGATTAAATAAATATATATATCCAGGAGATTTAGAGTCTCCTCAGTTTAGGGCCCAGACTCGGTGCTGGCCGGTTAAATATATATAACCAGGAGACTGAGAGTCTCCTCAGTTTATGGCACTGACTGTGGGCTGGCGGCTTAAATAAATATATATAACTAGGAGATTTACAGTCTCCCCAGTTTAGGGTTCATACTATGTACTGGATGATTAATACATATATATAGCCGGGAGATTTCGAGTCTCCTCAGTTTAGGGCATGGCCTCTTTGCTGTCTGTTTAAATATATAAATCCAGGTGATTTAGAGTCTCCTCAGTTTGGAGCACTGACTCTGGGCTGGCTGGGTCAATATATATAACCAGGAGATGTAGAGAATCCTCACTTTAGGTCACTGACTCTGTGCTGGCTGGTTAAATATATGCATGTAACCAGGAGATTTAACTTCTGTTCAATTTAGAACACTGTCTCTCTGCTGTCTGTTTAAATATATATAATCAGAAATTTGTAGTCTCCTCAGTTTAGGGCTCAGACTACGTGCTGGATGGATAAATACACATAAATTACCAGGAGATTTAGAGTCTCCTCATTTCAAGGAACTGACTGAGTGCTGTTGTTTAAATATATAAAAACAGGTGATTTAGAGTGTCCTCAGTTAAGGCACTGACTCTGTGCTGGCTGGTTAATTATATATAACCAGGAGATTTAGAGTCTCCTCAGTTTCGGGCACTGACTTTCTCCTGGTTATATATATGTATTTATTCATCCATCACATAGTCTGAGCCCTAAACTAAGGAGACTCTAAATCTCCTGGTTATTAATACCTATTTATCCATTCTGCAGGTGGTCTGAGCCCTAAAGTGAGGAGAATCTAAATTTCCTGGTTATGCATATTTATTTAACCAGCCAGCACAATGTCAGTGCCCTAAATTGTGGAGAATTTCAATTTCCTGGATATACATGTTTATTTAACCATCCGGCACAGAGTCAGTGCTCCAGACCGAGGAGAATCGGAATCTCGTGGTTTGACATATTTATTTAACTAGACAGTAGAAAGTTAGTGCCCTAAACTGAGGAGACTCTAAATCTCCTGGTTATATCTGTTTTTTAACCAGCCAGTCCAGAGTCAGTGCCCCAAACTGAGGAGACTCTAAATACTCTGGTTATAATAGTTTTAACCAGCCGCCACCACACAGTCAGTTCCCGAAACTGAGGAGACTATAAATCTCCTGGTTATATTTAATTAACCAGCTCATTACATATACTAAGCAGACAGAACAGAGTCAGTGCCCATAACTGAGTAGAGTCTGAATCTCCTGGTTATGCATATTTAAATATACAGCACAGAGTCAGTGCCCTAGAATGAGCCGACTCTAAATCCCCTGGTTATATATATTAGACCAGCCAGCACAGAGTCAGTGCCCTAAACTGTGGAGAATTTAAATCTCCTGGATATACATGTTTATTTAATCATACAGCACAGAGTCCATGCCCTAGACTGAAGAGAATCTGAATCTCGTGGTTATATATATGTAAACAGCCAGCACAGAGTCAGTGCCCTTGACTGAGGAGACACTAAATGTCCTGGTTATGTATATTTATTTAACTAGCCAGCAAAAAGTCAGTGCCCAAAACTGAGAAGACTCTAAATCACCTGGTTATACGTATTTTTTTAACCAGCCAGCCCAGAGTCAGTGCTCCAAACAGAAGAGACTCTATATCCTGGTTATATAATTTATTATACCTGCCAGCCCACAGTCAGTGCCCTCACCTGAGGAGACTCTAAATCTCCTAGTTATGTATATTTATTTAACCAGCCAGCACAATGTCAGTGCCCGAAATTGTGGAGAATGTAAATCTCCTGGATATACATCTTTATTTAACCATCCAGCACAGAATCAGTGCTCGAGACTGAGGAGAATCGGAATCTCGTGGTTTTACATACTTATTTAACTAGACAGTAGAAAGTCAGAAATACACAGCACAGAGTCAGTGCTCTAGAATGAGCAGACTCTAAATCCCTTGGTTATATATATTTATTTAATCAGCCATCATAGAATCAGTGCCCTAAACTGAGGAGATTCTAAATCTCCTGGTTCTATATAATTATATAACCAAGCATCACATAGTCAGTGCCCTAATCTGAGGAGTCTATAAATATCCTTGTTTTTTTTTGTATTTAACCAGACATCACAGAATCAGTGCCCTTAACTGAGGAGACTCTAAATCTCCTGGTTACGTATATTTATTTAACTCACCAGCAGAAAGTCAGTGCCCTAAACTGAGAAGACTCAAACTCCTAGTTATATATATTAAACCAGCCAACACAAAGTCAGTGCCCTAAACTAGAGACTCTAATTCACCTGGTTGTATCTATTTATTTAACCATCCAGCCCAGAGTCAGTGCCCCAAACTGAAGAGACTCTAAATCTCCTGGTTATGTATATTTAAGTACTCAGCACAGAGTCAGTGCCCTAGAATGAGCAGACTCTAAATCTCCTGGTTATGTATATTTATTTAACCAGCCAGCACAATGTCAGTGCCCTAAACTGTGGAGAATTTAAATCTCCTGGATATGCATGTTTATTTAACCATCCAGCACAGAGTCCGTGCAATATACTGAGGAGATTCTGAATCTTGTGGTTATATATATGTAAATAGACAGCACAGAGTCAGTGCCCTTGACTGAGGAGACACTAAAAGTCCTGGTTTCATATATTTATTTAACCAGGGTATAGATTTGCTCGCTGAGCTGTAGGTTTGATATCCAGATGTTTCATTACCTGGCTCGGTAACATCACCAGTGGCGACCTCCAAGTGAAGCGAAGCTGTTGTCTCCTGCTTTCTATTTATATCTTTCTCCTGGATGGGGTTCCTGGGGTTTGTGGTGATGTCATTTCCTGTTCATTTTCTGAGGGGTTGACAGAAGGTATCTAGATCTATGTGGAAAAAAGTGAGGACCGCAGATGCTGGAAATCAGAGCTGAAAAATGTGTTGCTGGAAAAGCGCAGCAGGTCAGGCAGCATCAAAGGA
>NW_025203570.1:5474-7179 GCF_004010195.1 Chiloscyllium plagiosum
TTTTTTTCTTCCGTGTGTAGGGCTACGAGGGAGAGAGGGTCGTGTCTTTTTGTGGCTAGCTGGTTTTCGTGTATCCTGGTGGCTAACTTTCTTCCTGTTTGTCCAACATAGTGTTTGTGGCAGTCCTTGCATGGGCTTTTGTAGACGATGTTGGTTTTGTCCATGGGTTGTACTGGGTCTTTTAAGTTTGTTAGTTTTTGTTTGAGAGTGTTGGTGGGTTTGTGTGCTACTAGGATTCCGAGGGGTCTTAGTAGTCTGGCTGTCATTTATTTAACCTGCCAGCACAGATTCAGTGCCCTAAACTGAGGAGACTCTGAATCTCTTTATCATATATATATATTTAACCAGACACAATAGAGTCAGTGCCCTAAACTGAGGAAACTGTAAATCTACTAGATATATAAATTTATTTAACCTGCCAGCCCACAATCAGTGCCCTAATCTGAGGAGTCTATAAATATCCTGGTTATATATTTTTAACCAGACATCACAGAATCAGTGCCCTTAACTGAGGAGACACTAAATCTCCTGGTTACATATAACCAGCCAGCACAGAGTCAGTGCCCTAAAATGAGCAGACTCCAAATGTCCTGGTTACATATATTTATTTAACTCACCAGCAGAAAGTCAGTGCCCTAAACTGAGAAGACTCTAAATCTCCTGGTTATATACGTTAAACACAGTCAGTGCCCTAAACTGAGGAGACGCTAAATCTCCTGGTTATATTTAATTAACCAGCTCATTAGATATATTAAACAGACAGAACAGTGTCAGTGCCCATAACTGAGTAGAATCTAAATCTCCTGGTTATGTACATTTAAATACACCGCACAGAGTCAGTGCCCTAGAAAGAGCAGACTCTAAATCTCCTAATTATATATATTTATTTAACCAGCCAGAACAATGTCGGTGCTTGAAACTGTGGAGAATTTAAATCTCCTGGATATGGATGTTAAGGGCACTGATTCTGTGATGTCTGGTTAAATATATATAACCAGAATATCTATAGACTCCTCAGATTAGGGCACTGACTGTGGGCTGGCAGATTAAATAAATGTACATTTCTAGTAGATTTACAGTTTCCTCAGTTTTGGTCTCAGACTATGTGCTGTTTAGATAAATACGTATATATAAACAGGAGATTTAGAGTCTCCTCAGTTAAGGGCATTGACTCTCAGCTGCTGTTTAAATATATACAACTGGAGATTCAGAGTCTCCTTAGTTTAGGTCACTGACACTATGCTGTCTGGTTAAATAAATATATATATATGACAAGGAGATTCAGACCAAAGGGGTAGCCATGGGCACACTATGGGCCCCAGCTATCCCTGTCTCTTTGTTGGCTACGTAGAGCAGTTGATCTTCCGTAATTACACCGGCACCACTCCCCACCTCTTCCTCCACTACATTGATGACTGCATTGGCGCCACCTCGTGCTCCCGCGGGGAGGTTGAGCAATTCATCAACTTCACCAACACTTTCCACCCTGACCTTAAATTTACCTGGACCATCTCTGACACCTCCCACCCCTTCCTGGACCTCTCCATCTCCATCAGTGACGACCGACTTGACACTGACATCTTCTACAAACCCACCAACTCCCACAGCTACCTGGATTACACCTCTTCCCACCCTACCTCTTGCAAAAATGCCATCCCGTATCCCCAATTCCTCCGCCTCCGCCGTATCTGCTCCCAGGAGAAGC
>NW_025203570.1:7214-8680 GCF_004010195.1 Chiloscyllium plagiosum
CTCATTTCCCCTTCCCCCACCTCACCCTAGTTCCAAACTTCCAGCTCCGCACTGTCCCCATGACCTGTCCGGACTTGTCCTACCTGCCTATCTCCTTTCCCACCTATCCACTCCACCCTCTCCTCCCTGACCTTTCACCTTCATCCCCTCCCCCACTCACCCATGAACACCAACTAGCCACGAAACGACACGACTATCTATCCTTATTAGCCACACATGCAGATGACAAGCAATATGAGTTTTACTGGGGCAACACTACTATTAAAGGACAAGCCAAATAGAGAACAGCCAGGGAATTCCTAGAGGCATGGCACTCATCCACAGATTCTATCAACAAACACATCGACCTGGACCCAATATACCGGCCATTGTAGCGGACAGCTGGAACTGATAACCAGAAGCGGCAGAGACAAACCGCTATAAATGCCAGAGGAAAGATCAGAGAAGCGCTTCACAGGAGGCTCCCAAGCACTGAGGATGTCACCTAGACAGGGGATGAAACGTCTGTAACACAAATTCCCAGCTCGTCGAACAGAACCACAACAACGAGCACCCGAGCTACAAATCCTCTCCCAAAAATTGGAGAATTCATGCAGGTGCCATTAAATTCGAAGTAGGAGAACTGGGTCAGGATAACACTCAATGGGAGAGTTGGTGCAGGTCCAGGATTTGTGCAGGATTGGAAAATGGGAGAAATACCCTTAAATAGATTAATACAATCATAGAGATTTACAACACACAAACAGATCCTTCGGTCTAACTTGCACATGCCACAATTTAAGAATTCTGGCAGCGCTCCACTAAATTGGACAATCATTGCAAGGAGCTACTTAATGGGAGAAATGGGCAAGGGCTTATCGAAATGTGAGAAATGTAACATGGGAGATTTGGTGCAGTGGAACACTAAATGGGAGAATTGGGACAGGACAATACTTGATGGGCAATTTAGAGTAGGGCACCCAAAAAGCATTCAAGGGCCTCAGTCAATATGAGGATTGGTGCAAGGCAGCACTGTGAGGAGAACTTGTTCAGGACTTCAGTAATTGGGGAAAGTGGTGCTCAGCAACACTGAATTGGAGAATTGGTGTGGGGTATTTGTAAATGAAAGACCTGGTGCAGGGCGCTGATAACTTCGAGAATTGGCGCAAATGGGAGAACATGGGCAGTGAATCAGTAAATAGGACAAATGTTGCAAAGGATTAGTGTTCCAGATTCAGTACCGTGCACCACGAAATGGAGGAGTTGTCGCAGTTTACCACTAAATGGAGGATAACGTGTAGGATCGGTAATTTGGAGATTTGATGCAGGGATCTCCAAAATTAGAGAATTCAGGCAGCAGGCTACTAAATGGGAGAATTGTTGCAGGGAAATACGGAATGGAAGACCTGGTGCACAGTGGGGCTAAATTGAGAATGGGTGCATGGCACCAGGAAATGGGAGAGTTAGAGTAGCGCACCCTTAAATGG
>NW_025203571.1:0-1504 GCF_004010195.1 Chiloscyllium plagiosum
GTAAGTTAGTACCAACTGTATCTCCCATTATTTGGAGAATCCTGGTACTCTCCTCTACTATTTCTTTTTGGATCTTAAGCACACACCAAGTTATTTACAATCCCTCCCAAAAAAAAAACCCGTAAGAAATTCAGTCCCAGCTCTGTCACGTTAGCCCACCCGGCTTGTACAGTTGCTGTCTTCCCCAGAACCAGTTCCAATGTCCCAGGAATCTGAAGCCCTTCCTGCTGCACCATCGTTCCCGTCACACTCTCATCTACCTAAAACTCCGAGTCCTGTTCTCACTTGGACACAACACTGGGAGTATTCCAGGGACTGCTACATTTGTGGACCGGCTTGCTAACCATCCACCGAGCTCCCTAAATTCTGATTCGCAGACCACTTTACCCTTCCTACCCAGGTCATTCCTACCAACATGGGCATGATCTTTGATTGCTCACTGTCCCCCAGATGAATGTCCTGCAGACACAGTGACATTCTTAACCCCACTGTCCTGGAATGACAGACACGCTGACACCTTCTTCACTTCCCTGTCTCTCCTGTGACTATTGCCCCTCCTTCCTTCTCCCTCCCTTCCTGTACAGTCAGGCTGCTTGTGGGGGAACAGACATGGCTCTGACTGCCCTCCCTTGAGCAGCCAGCACCTTCATCAGCTTCTAAACTGGGAAATTGAATTGGGAGGGAAACACCAGGTTATGCTTGTATTCCCTGACTGTTTCCCTCCGATTGCCTGGACCCCAGACCCTTCCTTCTTCCTAGCCGTCATGTCTGCAGGGTGATCTGCTCTGCGTGTGTGTTATCCACCTAACTCTCAGTATCACAGATCTCCTATAGGGTCTCTCGTCAGTGTCTGAGCTCCATGACCCAGTGTGCATCTCAGATACGAGCAGGGGCTATGACTTCCCAATGTAACAGAACACATTTTCCATCTGACAAACATATCCTAAAATGCATTTTGTCTCGAGTTATTTAATTAATTACTTAGAATGATGTGAACATCCAGGGAATAACAATATGGTTAAATCCCTTATTCAACTGTGGCTTACTGAGGATAATTTATTATATTGGCTCACAATTTTACTTCTCCCTCTTATTTCTGTGTTCATGAGGATAATTATTATATTGGCTCACAATTTTACTTCTCCCTCTTATTTCTGTGTTCAACCCTTATTTCAGAAGTTGAAAACAAAATTGCTAACTTATAGCAATTAACTGACAGTCGCTAATAACAGCGAATTTATCAGCCAATGAACTTACAGCATTTTCTGTGATGGCTCTTGCACTTCTTTCAAACTCAGTGCAGGCAGGTCCCAGCAGCAGAAAGTTATCTCTGTGACTCCCAGGAACTTGTAATCCTTCAGATACCACTCCACTCTGCTCCCCCACAGCGTCACCATCTCTGTGACTCCCAGGGACGTGTAATCCTTCAGCTCCCACTCCACTCTGCTCCCTTACAGGGTCACCATCTCTGTAACTCCCAGATACGTGTAATTCTCCAGCTCCC
>NW_025203571.1:2497-3742 GCF_004010195.1 Chiloscyllium plagiosum
GGTTATAGGTGATCAGAAGTTTAAACAAGAATAAAGAAATTTGAGAGATCACTAGCACAGATGGGAATGGAGGTGGTGAGACATTCTGATGAATGATAAGTGTTGTCGGCAGAGAAGGATGCCACATATACCGGAAGAGCTGCATTGTCTGGATGCAGTTACAGACGTGAGGAGTGTTGTAGTGCCTGCTGGAGGGTACACAGATAACAACAGTTCCAACGACTGGTGCAGTGGTTCAGGAAGGCAGCTCACCACCACATTCTCAGGGACAACTACAAATCAACAATACATCCAGCAATGCTCATGACCACGAGTGAATAAATAAATAAATAAAGTATCTACAAGCAGCACTGAGGTCACTCAGGAAGGCCATTTCATCACCACTTCACAAACCCGGAGCAACTATACCTTGGAAGGACAGGAGCTCCAGGTGCACGGTAACATCAGCATTGCCAACAAACCACGCTCCATCCTCCTAGCACTGTATCTGTCCCTACACCTAAAGGATTGCCGTGGGTAAGGAAGGCAGCTCACCACCACCTTCTCCAGGGAATTACAGATAGGAAGGTAATGATGGCCAAGCAAGTGATGGCCACATCCCATCAATTAATTTGTACGAGGGAACATCATGGACTGTTCATGTCACCTTTGCTTCCTCCACACAACCCACATTCCCATCTCGTTCTGTGTCAGCAACAAACATGGAAGCAGTAGATTTTGTCCATCCATCAAATGCATCGAAACCCTTTGTGCAAAGTTGGGAGTCAAGCACTAATCCATTTATTCCCAATTAGTTTTCTGTTAAAGAATTCCCAATCAATGCCAGTACATTCCCTCCAATCCCACATTTGCCAATTTTGCTTATCCACCTCTTCAGTGGGACCTTGTTGAAAGGTTTCTGAAAACCCCGACAAACCATTCCTCCCTTTTATCTACACTGCTTATTCACAGCCAGACAGGAAAACAAACCCAGCAGGGTTTGTGAAATAAAATTTCAGTTTCAGAACAACATGTTTGATATGGGTAGAGGATTGGCTGATTAGCAGAACACAGAGTAGGTATAAAGGGGTCATTTTCACAATGGCTACTGGTGACGAGGGGAACTCCGCAGAGGTCAGTGTTGGGACCACACTGTACATGTTATACATTAACAGTCTGGACAAAGGATGTGAGTGGGTACAAGAACTAGTTTTACAAGAAAGAGCCCACGATCAAATGTTTGTCATATGAGAAGCTGGTGAAGTC
>NW_025203571.1:5359-8681 GCF_004010195.1 Chiloscyllium plagiosum
CCGATAAGGAGGGATGTTGGAGCTGTCGTAATTTACAGAGTTTGGGATGTTTGGAGCTGTTTAATTGTTAGAGGGATATTTTTAGGGTCATTAATATTGAACGCAGAGGGGGAGTTTAGATTTTATTAGATTCCCTACAATATGGAAATGGCACTTCGGCCCAACACGTCCACACCAACTCTCCAAAGAGTAATCCACCCAGACACACTTCCCTCTGAATGATGCACCTAATGCTCGGTCAGTTTAGAATGGCCAATTTATCTGACCTGCACATCTTTGGACTGTGGGAGGAAAACAATGAAGACACGGAGACAATGTGCCAACTCCATACAGTCAGTCACCTGAGGCTGGAATTGAACCTACGTCTCTGGCGCTGTGAGGCAGCAGTGCTCACCACTGAACCACCCCAAACTGCAGAACTACACAAAGAGAGAGTATTTGAGGGGCAGGGAGGAGCACACAGAGATGGGAAGTGTTGTTGCAGCTGGAAAAGTGTCTGGAGGTGTTTACACAGATAAGGAGTCCGGTCGGGATGGGAGACGGTTACAGAGGTCATGTGGTGCTATAGGCCAGGAGGCAGGAATGGGATCTGGCCTGCAGAAGGTTACAGTGATGTAATGTTCTTTTGGGGCTTGGGGAAAGTACACAGGTGGGTATTGTGGTCCAGGCTGGAGGATTTTACAGAGACAGGGTGGATTGTAGTTATTGCGGAAAACTACAGAAATAGAGATTATTGTACTGAGTGCAGGATGCGGTTACTGAGATTGGGCACGTTACCGAGTTTGGAGCAAATTACACATAGGGAGCGTCGTCAGCATTGGAGTAGGCTTCAAATAAACAGCAAGATTATAGGGGGCGGGGTGGAGGTTACAGAAATTGGAACTTTTCTGGGAATTACAAGCATTCAAGACACTGGCACAGATGCGTTGGACCGAAAGGTATGTCTCTTTGCTGTCTCACACGACCAGAGACAGTGTGAGAGGGGGAATATCGAACAGAAAGACCCCAGGTTTTAATACCACCTTCTTAAGGGAGGCCTGCTTTCCCCTCTGTTGTCCTTATCCTCAGTAAGACAGCACAGGCCTGGATTGATAACTGTGAACTTCTATATTAACATAGGAAGGCTCAGTACAGCAGTGATGAAAGTAAACAAGAGAGTGGGGTTTGAGCCTGGGCCCATCATGCTCTGTATTCACCCTTCAACACTATATCTGTGTCATGTCTTCTGGACTAAACTTCGATCCCTTAAATTCACTCTGCTCTGTTCACTGTGAGTGATCTTACCTCGCTGCAGGATTTATTGAAGAAACTAGATATCCCTGTCCTCTGGCTGACCAATTGCGATCAATGAGATGATGAATGAAACACCCAGCAATTGGGAGGTTTATTGAGTCAGAAACATCCTGAGTACCTGGAGGAGACAGAGAAATAGACAGAATGGGAAATCCGACTGATGCAGTGAGGGTTGCACAGGGAGAATGGCGCTGAGTACAACAGAGATCTGGAATATCCCAGTCTCCATCCCTGGCCTATGTTGATGCGTCTCTCTGGAGTGGAGAGTTCTGTTGGCTCAGGATCTGGAGTAACTACAAAAGCTGCAGTCGCTGGCAGCAATTAGACCCTCACAGTGACAGATACCACATGGAGTGCAACTGAGTGATAGCATCAAATTTCAGGAAGGTATCAGGATCAAACCACAGTCAAGAAGAAGGGGTTTTGATTCATGGTGCACTGGGATCAGTACTCAGGGATGAGGGAGCTATCAGTGGGACAGGCGATGGGACTAGTGTTACTCTCATTAGACTGTTCATCCAGAATTTAATGCCAGTGGCAGGGATACCCATCTGAATACTCAATATCCTTTCAGGAACGAAATCTGCGATAGGCAGCTGGTCTGATCTACATATGACTCCAGACCCAGAGCAATGGGGTTGACTCTAAACTGTCTTCTCTAATAGTCTCACAAGGCACTCGGCTCAATGGCAGCTCGAGGGTGGGCATGAAATGCTGGCCAGCCAGAAACAGCAACATCCCATGGAGTGAATTAAAAACAACATCGTTGGGACCAGTGTCCTGGCAAATTATGTCGGTGGGATTATGGACAGTGCTTTAATTGACAGAGAAGATGCAGGGACAGGCTTCAGGTGAAATGAGTTTGCCAAATCCAAAGAGAAAAGGGGACACATTGGAACAGCACAGGGATGTGGCTGAAGACAAGCAGAAAGGAACAGGAAGGTACAGAATTTACTAAAACTGTACATCAGTGAATTAGGCTGTGACAGGAAATTCTGGGAAAAAGTCAATGACAATGTTCTTTCTTTGGAATGGACAAAGTATCTGCAATAAGGTAATAGACTTATGACACAGAGATCAATAAGATTTAGTCACCAGGAAGATGTGGTTAGAGGAGAAGCAAAAGGCAGAACATAAATATTCATTCGTACCCATCCTTGAGGGGTCTCAGGGAGTGCAGGATGGGTAACCCTGACAGTAATGGGAAATCAGATGATGCAGCTGATTCAGCCTGACTGCAGATTATGAGTAACACGTGTCAAAAATACAAGCAGGAGAACACTTTTAGGCTGCCTGACAGCATTTCATTGCTCAACACTGTTATACTTTCCAATGAATTCCTGTGTAATGCAAAGGCAATGTGATCATTTTGGGAGACTTCATTTTTTGTCAAAAATGATACTCTCCAAACTCCTCTTCAAATGTTTGTGTCAGTGTTTCTTTGAATAACACATTGTGTAAATGGCCAGGGACGTGACTATCTCAGATCGACCGTTGGGTAAAGAAGCTGAGTGAAGGAGTAATGTCACACTGAGATATCCTCTGGGAAATTGTAGTGTAGTGGAATTCTGTGAGATGATGGATTTTTAAAGTGACCATAAAGCAGACCCTACAATCACAACCAAAGCCATTGACATGTGTTTGAGAGGAGAATTGACCAAGGTAAACAGGGGAAACAGTGAAGTGTGTGGCTGGAAAAGGACAGTGCAAAACATTTAGTCATAGAGATGTACAGCACGGAACCAGACTATTCAGTCCATCTCGTTCACGCTGCCCACATACGCTAACATAATTTTGTCTCATTTGCCAGCACTTGGCCCAAATCCCCCTCAACCCTTCCTGTTCGTATACCCATCCAGATGCCTTTTAGATGCAGAAGTTGTACCAGCCTCCACCACTTCCTCTAGCAGTTCATTGCATTCACGCATCACCCTCTGCCTAAAAACGTTGCCCCTTAGGTTCCTTTTATACATTTCCCTTCTCACACTGAACCTCAGCCGTCCAGTTCAGGACTCCACTACCTCAGGGA
>NW_025203572.1:0-1166 GCF_004010195.1 Chiloscyllium plagiosum
ATGTTCAGACTGATTCTTTTTCTGAAAAAAAAAAAGGATTTTTAGAATCTCACATGGTTTTTGAGCAAAATAAAATGTAATTCTGCACGTACAAATTGCCCCCACAAACTTATAAGTGTGTGTGTGCACGCATGTATGTGAGTGTGTGGTGGGGGGGAGGGAGTGTTTGAGTGTCTGTGAGAGAGTGTGCGCATGTGTGTGAGTGTGAGTGTTAAAGCTGTATAAGTCTATGAGAGGTTGCGTGTATGTGTGAATGTGGGTGTATATGTATGAGCAATGAGAGAGAGCTTGTGTGTGAGAGAGGGTCTGCATGAGTGTATGGGTCTATAGGAGTGTGTGTGTTTGTGTGTGTGTAGTGCAGTGGGGTCACCTGGAGTGTGACATGACCCCAAATTCTCAGTTGAGGCCATCCGCCTGAGTACCAAACTTGGCTACCAGCCTCTGCTTGCCCACTTTGTGTTGTAGCCTGTCCCGAAGTCCAACTTGGAGGATGGTGAGCCAAAGGTCTGAGGGTCGAATGTCCTGGACCGCTGAAGTGTTCTCCGACTGGGAGGGAACCCTCCTGTCTGTTGATTGTTATGTGGTGTCTATTCATCCATTGCCATAGCCTCTGCTTGGTCTTGCCAATGTACCATGCCTCGGGGCATCTTTGCCTGCAGCGGAGGAGATAGACCACACTGGCCGAGTCACATGATTACCTGTCATGTACCTGGTGGGTGGTGTCCGACAGGTAATGGTGGTATCCGTTTCAACACTCTGATACGTCTTACAGCGTTCACTGTGACAGATTGTATGGTGTTGTCCTGAAAGTCGGGCGGTTTGCTGCGAACATTGATTTGTTTGTGGTTTGGTGGTTGTTTAAAGGTGAGAAGTGGAGGTGAAGGGAAGGTCTTGATGAGGTGCTCATCCCTATTGATAATGTGATCCTGGCTGTGAAGAATATGGTGTAGTCTTTCAGCTCCCGGGAAGTACTGGACAATGAAGGGTACCCTGGAAAAGCGCAGCAGGTCAGGCAGCATCCAGGGAACAGGAGAATCGACGTTTCGGACATAAGCCCTACTTCAGGGCTTATGCCCGAAACGTCGATTCTCCGGTTCCCTGGATGCTGCCTGACCTGCTGCGCTTTTCCAGCAACACATTTCCAGCTCTGATCTCCAGCATCTGCA
>NW_025203572.1:2110-3585 GCF_004010195.1 Chiloscyllium plagiosum
TCAGCCCAGCATTTTTTTTAGATTACTTACAGTGTTGAAACAGGCCGTTCGGCCCAACAAGTCCATACCGACCCGTCGAAGTGCAACCCACCCAGACCCATTCCCCTACATTTATCCCTTCACCTAGCACTAAGGGCAATTTAGTATGGCCAAGTCACCTAACCTGCACATTTTTTGGACTGTGGGAGGAAACCAGAGCACCCAGAGGAAACCCACGCAGACACGGGGCGAATGTGCAAACTCCGCACAGACAATCATCTGAGACTGGAATTGAACTGGGTCTCTGGCACTGTGAGGCAGCAGCGCTAACCACTGTGTCACAGTGCCGCCCAACCATCTCTTAACCCAGCATAGTGATCTCTCAGCCCAGCGTGGTAATCTCTCGGACCAGCACGGAGATCTCACAACCTGGCATGGTAATCTCTCAACCCAGCGTGAACATCTCTCAGACTGGTATGTTGATCTCTCAGCCCAGAACGGTGATCTCTCAGCCCAGTGTGGTAATCTGTCAGCCCAACATGGAGATCTCTCAGCTCTCATGGTGATCTCTTAGCTTAGCGTGGTAATCTCTCAGCCCAGAATGGTGATCTCTCAGTCTGGTATGGTAATCTGTCTGCCCGGCATGGGGATCTCTCAGACTGGCATGGCGATCTCTTGTCCTGGCACGCCGATCTCTCGGCCTGACATGGGGATCTCTCGTCCTGGCGTGGCGTCACTTGGCCTGGCATGGCGATCACTTGGCGTGGTGCTCTTTTTGGCTAGCGTGGAAATCTCTCAGTCCAGTGCAGTGATCTCTCAGCCTGGTGTGGTGATCTGTTAGCCTGGTGTGGTGATCTGTTAGCCCAGCCTGGGGATCTCTTAGCTCGGCACAGTGATCTCTCAGTCTGGCATAGCCATCTCCCAGCCTGGTGTGGTGATCTCTCAGCCTGGGTGTGGTGATCTCTCAGCCTGGCGTGGTGATCTCTCAGCACAGCAAAGTGATCTCTCAGCACAGTGCCCTGATCTGTTGGCACAGTGCAGAGATCTCTCAGCCCGGCATGGTGATCTCTCAGCCCAGCATAGTGATCACTTAGCCTGGCCTGAGGATCTCTTAGCCCAGCATGGTGTTATCTCAGCCCGGCACACCTATCTCTTTGTGGTGTGGTGTGATGTGGTGATCTCTCAGTCCGGCGTAATGATCTCTCAGCCTGGCACTATGATCTCTCAGCCCGGTGTGGTGATCTCTCAGCCTGGAGCATAGTGATCACTTAGCCTGGCCTGAGGATCTCTTAGCCCAGCATTGTGTTATCTCAGCCCGGCACACCTATCTCTTTGTGGTGTGGTGTGATGTGGTGATCTCTCAGCCCGGCCTGCAGATCTCTCGGCCTGACGTGATGATATTCAGCCAGGTGTGGTGATCTCTCAGTCCGGCGTAATGATCTCTCAGCCTGGCACTATGATCTCTCAGCCCGGTGTGGTGATCTCTCAGCCTGGCA
>NW_025203572.1:5423-8682 GCF_004010195.1 Chiloscyllium plagiosum
TACATGTGACAATAAAATCAAAATCAAATTACAGACAAAAGAAAGAAGAGTTGGAATAACTATTGGAAAACTTAGCAGGATAATGGGTTATTTATCTCATAAACAGCAACCGATCCAATTGAGTAACACATCCTTGGCGCATGCAAATTCAGTAAAATAGATTGTCTCACATGCAATTCTGGACAAGGACTGTAATAGAGTTGTTCAAAATTACATTTCCTTTCAGTGTTCTGGAAACAGTTCAATATTTATTTATCCCTTTAGATCTTTCCTATTCATGTCCTTGTCCAAATGTCTCCGAAATATTGTAATTGTACCTGCCTGGACCACTTTCTCTGGCAGCCCATTCCATACACACACACCCTCTGCATGAAAATGTCACCCCTCAGGTCCCTTTTAAATCTTTCCCCTCTCACCTTAAACATGTGCCATCTGGTTTTGGACTCCCCTGACCTGGGGAAAAGACCTTGGTTATTCATCTTGTCTCTGGCCCCTCATGATTTTATAAAGCTCTGTACAAGAAGCTGTGTAAAAGATGCTGCATAAGATATTGTTGCACTTTGCCAATGATGATATATAAGCAGGGCAGAAGATGAAAGCCTGATTACCAGGAAACAGAGAATCAGAATAAATGGTTCAGTTTCAAACTGGTAACTAATGGAGTGTCACAGGGATCAATGCTGAGACCTCAACTATTTACAATCACATTAAACTACTGGGTTGAACAAATGGGAAGGAAAAGGAACCTGGAGTATAATGTGGCTGAGGCATGAGGTTGTTTGCTTGACAGGATTAACAGAGAGCAGAATATTATTTAAAAGGGCAGAGACGACAGAATTCTGTAGGAGAGGGATCAGCCTGTTCTTGTACAGGAATCTAAAAGAGTAGTATACAGGTACATCAAAGAATTCGGTAGTCAGATGGAATATTGACCTTTAATGTAAGGGAGTAATGTACAAAAGGAGGGAGGTCTTACAGCCACACAGTCACTTTCAGACCACACATTGAGTGTTGTGTTCAGTTTTGGTTTCCTTTATTAAAAAGATATACTTGTATTGGAAACAGTTCAGAGAAGTCTCAGTTCCTGGGAGGACACTGGATTAGAAACGTTAACTCTCTTACCCCTCCACAGATGCTGCCAGACATGCTGCGTTTCTCCAGTGATTTCTTTCTTGTGTTTTCCAACATGCTTCTATATCGAATAGTAAATATCCTGGAGTGAGTTACAGACTGGAATCCAATCAAGGGGTTCTGGGTATTGATCTGACTAGAAAGCCACTGGAATTCTGAAGATGTGATTGCATAGATATCTTTATCTTACTAGTATCCAGGGGAGGGGTATTTTTAAAAGTAAAACTCAATAATGAAACTTTTATGTGCACTAGTCTGGGAAAGCCCACCTGGGACTATACCCTCCAAGGTGGGTCTGTCTCTCAGTGACCTGGAGTTGTTTCCTGGTTACTGCCTTTTCATAGCATCCCTGTTGCAGTGTTTTAAATGCAGGATGAGCTCACTGAACAATGAAGAATACTAAAACCAACTTCATTTC
Organism: Chiloscyllium plagiosum; assembly: GCF_004010195.1. Taxonomy (NCBI): domain Eukaryota; kingdom Metazoa; phylum Chordata; class Chondrichthyes; order Orectolobiformes; family Hemiscylliidae; genus Chiloscyllium; species Chiloscyllium plagiosum. Next base: position 6,973 of record NW_025203572.1, read on the forward strand.
CAGGATCTGTATCCCTCTATTCCCTTCCTATTTGTGTATTTGTCCAGGTATTCTCTTGAATGCTGCTAATGTGTCTGCTTCTATCACTTCCTCTGGCAGTACATTCCAGGCACTCACCACCCTTTGTGTGAAAAACGGGCCTTGCACATCTCTTTTAAACTTCCCTCCTTGTGGTTTGAACCTGTGCCTTTCATAATTGACCCCTCCACCCTGGGAAAAAGTCTCATATTTCCACTTCACCCAATGCCATTCACAATCTTATAAACTTCTCCTGGGTCAGCCCTCAATGTCCTGCATTCCAGTGAAAACAAATCCAGTCTATCTAACCTTTCTTCAAAATCCCACATACCAAGTCAACATCCTGGGAAACCTGTTCTGTACCCCCTCCAAAGCATCTGTATCCTTCTAGTAGTGTGGTGATCAGAACTGGACACAATATTCCAAGTGGAGAAAATGAGGTCTGCAGATGCTGGAGATCAGAGCTGAAAATGTGTTGCTGGAAAAGCGCAGCAGGTCAGGCAGCATCCAGGGAACAGGAGAATCGACAGGATTCTTCAGAACAGGATTCCTGAAGAAGGGCTTATGCCCGAGACGTCGATTCTCCTGTTCCCTGGATGCTGCCTGACCTGCTGCGCTTTTCCAGCAACACATTTTCAGCACAATATTCCAAGTGCAGTCTAACTGAAGTTCTATAAAGCTGTAGCATAACTTTCCTGACATAGAAATCATAGAATGCCGAAAATGTGGAAACAAGCATTTGGCCCAACATGTTCACACTGATCCTGTGAAGAGTATCCCACCCTGACCCATTCCTCTCCCCTCCCCTATTACTCTATATTTCCCCTGACTAATGCACCTAACCTACATATCCCTGAACACCATGGGCAATTTAGCTTGGCCATGTCACCTAACCTGCACAACTTTGTACTATCCATAAAATCAATGCTCCTTCCAATGAAGGCAAACTTGCTACAAGCCTTTTTTACCCCCTTATCCACCAGCACTGCCACCTTCAGTGATCTATGGACCTGCATACCCAGATCCCTCTGGATGTTAATGCTCCGAAGGGTTTTGCCATTCACTGTATAATTTCCAACTGTACTTGACCTTCCCAATTGTATCACCTCACATTTGTCTGGATTCAGCTCCGTCTGCCATGTTTCTGTCCATGCTTCCAACTGATCTATACACTGTTGTATCCTCTGACAATCCTCCTCAATATCTACAACTCCATCAATCTTTGTATCATCCCAATCTTTTTACCATCTACAAACTTAGACCAGTTACGTTTTCCTCCAAATTATTAATAAAGACCATGAACAGTAGAGATCCCAGCTCTCACCCCTGTGGGCCACCACTAGTCACAGCCTTCCATTCTGAAAAGCATCCTCCACCACTCCCCTCTGTCTCCTATGATTGAGTTAGTTCTAAATAGGAAAGTCCATCCGGCCAGTTCACCCCTGACACAATGTGACCTCACCTTTTGTACCAGTCTGCCATGAGGGACCTTGTCAAAGGTTTTACTGAAGTCCATGGAGACAACATCGACTGGTTTTCCCTCATCAATCATCTTCATCATCTCCTCAAACAATGTGGTCAAGTTAGTAAGGCACGACCTCTCCCTCACAAAACCATGCTGTCTGTTACTAATAAATCCATTTTCTTAGAAATGCATAAAGATCTTGTCCGTGTGAATCTTTTCCAATCATT
>NW_025203573.1:176-2472 GCF_004010195.1 Chiloscyllium plagiosum
CCACGCTGCCAGTTCACCCACTTTATTTTGGATGCGACTTGCGTTGAAGTACACACACTTCAATCCAGGTTCTCGCTTGCCAGTGTCACATACTTGATTTTGGAACTCCTACTCTCATCCTCTTCTGCAACTCTCCTACAATTTTGGTTCCCATCCCCCTGCTGTATTGGTTTATATCCACCTTCATAGCTTTAGTGAATTTCCCACACAGGATATTGGTACCCTTCTGGTTTAGATGAAGACCATTCTGCTTGTAGAGGTCCCACCTACCCCATAAAGAGCTCCAGTTATCCAAAAACCCGAAACCCTCCCTCCTGCTCCATCCTTGTAACCACGTATTCAACTCCTTTCTCTCCCGATTCCTCACCTCACAAGAACTTGGAACGGGCAGCAAACCAGAGGAAACAACTGTTTGTCCTAGCCATAAGCTTCCATCCTCGCTCCCTGAATTTCTGCCTCAAGTCCCCATCTCTCTTCTAACCTAAGTCTTTGGTGCCAATGTGGACATCGACTTGGGGCTGCTCTCCCTCCCCCCGAAGGATCCTAAAAACAAGATCAGAGACATCACAGACCCTGGCACCCGGGAGGCAACACACGAACCGTGAGTCTCTCTCGTCCCCACACAACCTCCTATCTATCCCCTTAACTATCGAGTCCCCAATGACTACTGCTCTGCTTCTCCTCCCCCTTTCCTTCCGAGCAGCAGGTGCCCCACTGCTTTCCCCAGGTATGTCATACCCCCTAACAGTATCCAAAACGGTATACTTTTTGTTGAGGGGAATAGCAACAGGGGATCCCTGTACTGCCTGCCGGTTCCCTTTCTGTCCCCTAACTGTCACCCATCTGTCCGTTTCCTTTATCTGGGGAGTGACTTCCTCTCTGTAAGTCCTGTCAATAACCGTCTCTGCCTCCCGAATGATCCGAAATTCATCTAACTCCAGCTCCAGTTCCCTAACGCGGATTTCAAGGAGCTCGTTTTGGGTGCACTTCCCACTGAGGACACTAGTGGTGACCATTACTACCCACATTCTGCAGGAGGAAAATTCCACTGCCCTACATTCCGACTATTCTAACTCCCGAAGTGACTATTAAAACAAAATAGGAAGTAAACTTGTCAACCTGGCTTCACAACTTTTTTTTTAGGTTAGAGGAGGAGGATGGGTGGGAAACGACTCGAGTAGGGTCTCGGGTAACGCGACCACCCAAATATAAAGTGTTCTACTTCCCCTTCCCAGAAGTCCTTTGCTCGCTCCTCCCTCGCTGGCCTGAAGGTCAGAAGTTAAATATACTTACCGGGCTTCCCGACAATCACCTCGCACCAACGTCACCTCCTCCAGGCTCCCATCTCTCGCTGCTTCGAATGTAACCTGTAGTAAATCTTGCATGATTTGTTTTATGACACAGTGTTGCACAGGAACGCAAATACTGTGTTCTGGGAGAACTACTGTAGTATGGCTGATCCTCTATGTCCACAGCATTTTCTTGCTCTTTTCCCATTGCTTTCTGTCTAGAAATCCTTATTTCTATTCAATGTCTTAGCTTTTACAGGCTAATATGGACGAGAATTCCCCAGGTTTACCATTCTCCGAATGTAGACATTCATTCTCCTCTCAATGCAGTGTGGCCTCCTGTACCAAGTACTGTGCCCTCTTGTTTTAACTGTCCCAGCCAGGGGAATTATCATCCCTGCTTCCACTCTGTCTCGTCCTATCAAGGCTTTACATATTTCACTGCGATCTCCCGTCATTTTCAAAAACTTCATCGAACACAGGCCTAGTGGACCCAAACCCGGCTCACACAACGAGCCTGTCAACCCAAAGATCAGTCTGGTCATCCTCCATTGCACTCTGTCAATGTCAGGATGATCCTTGAGAAGGCAGGAGCCCAAAACTGCACAAAATATTGCACAATGTGGTGAGGTCTCACCCAGGCCCTGTAGCACTGCATTAGGACGTCATTACTCCTCTACTCAAATGCAAATGAAATGAAAATCAACGCACCATTTATCTTGGCGAAAGTGAGGACTGCAGATGCTGGAGATCAGAGTCAAGATGAGTGTAGTGCTGCAAAATCACAGCAGGTGAGCAGGAAAATCGACGTTTCGGGCAAAAGCATCTCATCAGGAATGTGGCAGGGACTTTCTGGCGTGGAGCAAACAATGGGGGGGAGGGAGTGTGTGGCTGGGGAGAAGGTATCTAAGAGTGCAATAGGCGGATGGAGGTGGCTTTGAATGTGATAGGTCGGAGAGGGGAGTGGATAGGTGGAAAGGAAGATTGGCAGAAACGACAGGTCATGA
>NW_025203573.1:6002-8682 GCF_004010195.1 Chiloscyllium plagiosum
CTATCTCTACCTCTCTTCCATTCCCTCTCTTATGTTGTCTGTTTTGCTGTCACTCTCTTTTGTATTTTGGACTGTTACCTTATCTTATCCTTCTGCCTGTGCTGTTTTTCTTTTCCTCTTTATCCCCTGTCATTTTTGTCTCTTTTAAAAAATATTCCCCTTATTTTCTACCTTTGTTACTGCGTCCCCACTCTGTGTCTCTGCACACATCTGCGGGGTTTGCATTCGTCCTACCCGCCATGTTTTGTGTCACTACCAAAGTTGGACATCCCCCAGTATTGTACTCTTTCACATATCTTGGAACCCAGGCTTTTTCAACCTCCGAACATTAGTCTCTTTTGGTCCCCTCCCATTGGTTTGAGCGGTCATCTGGAATTTTGCAATCCGGCCATTCTGCAGCCTCCCACAATGTTGTATCCTTCCAGTTGTGAATATTCCCTCAAATCTTGTACTTGCCCCATGTATGCGTCTCTGCCAAAGATTGACACTCAGAAATTCTGATTTTTCACACCCATATTCACAATCTCCCAATTATGCAACAACCAGTATTATATTTCTCTCCCCGATAAACTTGGTAGACTCCCCAAACATTGTGCATCCCCAGATTTTGTGCTCTACCCATATTTTACACCCTCAACTACTGACCAAAATACTGCACTCCCATTTGCAGCCGGCCCACCATGTTATGCATCTCTCCCTGATGTCAAAACCCTCCCTGTGTTATGCCCCTGAATTTGTGGCCTATGTTTTACGGGACCTGTGCAAATGATGCATCTCCATAAATGTTGCATCTGCTGCAATTATGCAGCACCACAATTTTGTGCCCCCACATCAAATATTCTATACACCTTTTGTTCCCTTATTCTCATGCCCCCAAACTATGCACCTTCCCAAATGTTATTTGCCCTCCACCCTCAGATTTGGCTTTCATCCCAACTTCAATTGTTTGCCCTCACCCACATATTGTCTCTGCGCTTTCACAATGTGTACTTACCCCACATTTTGTGCTAACAGTGCCTGCATTGCAAACCCTCCAATTTTTTTCTCCCCTTTCAGTCTCTGTCTGAGGGAGCTACTTTTCAAGCAGTCACTTTACATGTTGGGCATGGCAGTTCTCCTCTCAACTGTTCATTTTTTTCCCGTCTCATCTCCCCAAAGCATCGAATTGTGTCATTGGTTTTCAGATTGTCAATATCTTCAATGCAAATTGGATTGGAGTTTGAAATTTCTCGCAGTAAAGCTTAAACTTATTTGCTGAATTCGGATATGTGTTTTTGTCTAACAGTAACTCAGTATATTATGTTTGTTCTGTATCAAATGCTCATTCATAAATTCTCCAGCACTCCGTGTACTTGCCAAGGCCTCTGAAAGATGCACCCATATCTTCATAGCATCATCAACCACTCCACGACCAATTAACTGTCTGAGCAAGGTACTCTGAAATGACTTGCTTCACTATTTACTACTCCATCAATTTTGGTGACATCGTTAAGATTATTCATGATACGTCCTGTATTCACATCCAACCCATTTCTGTAACTGACAAAAACAGTGGGTCCAGCATTAATCCTTGTCGGCCAAAGCTGATTATGGGCCTCCAGTCCACAAAGCACCCATGCACCACCACTCCCTGTCTCCTTATTTCAATTCAGCTTTTATTCAAATGGTTCATACTCCTTGGATTTCACGTGATCAAAACTGATCAACTATTCTGAGCTGCAATAGGAGGCAAGGATGGAGGTTTCTGGGCCCCTGGCAATGATATCTGTTTGTGGTTAGCACTGCTGCCAGGGACCCGGGTTCAATTCTGACCTCAGGCAACTGTCTCTGTGGAGTTTGCACATTCACCCCAAGTCTGAATGGGTTCCCTCCCACAGTCCAAAAATGTTCAGGTTAGGTGAATTAGCCATGCTAAATTTCCCGTAGTGCTAGGTGCATTCATCAGGGGTGAATGTACGGGAATGTGTCTGGGTGGGTTGCTGTTCGGAGGTTCGGTGTGGACTTGTTGGGTCGAAGAGGAAATCTAATCTAATCTAATGGTCTGTTGAACATTTTTGAAGTCCAGGATAACTAAAGTGGTTCCTTTGTTCAAGAAGTAAGAATGCATGGGGCTTAGGGAAATCTAGCAGTTTGGATACAGAATTGGCTGGCGCTTGGAAGACAACGGGTGGTAGTAGTTGGGAAATATTCAGCCTGGAGCCCTGTGATCAGTGGTATATCGGCAGGAATCGGTTATGGAACCTCAGCTCTTTGTGATTTTTATAAATGACTTGGATGAGGAAGGAGGTGGGTTCATAAGTACGCCGATCAACGAGGTTGGTCGAGTGGTGCAGAGCGTGGGAGGCTGTTGTAGGTTGCAACGCAGTATTGACTGGAAGCAGAACTGGGCTGATAAGCGGCAGATGGAGTTCAAACTGGAAAGTTTTATTTTCGTAGAGCGAAATTTGAATGCAGAATACAGTGTTAAAGGCCAGATTCCTAGCAGTGTGGAGGAACAAAGGGATCTAGCTTCGACGCCCATCGATTCGGCCTGGCTTTGATTCTCTGTCATTCGAGTTTGCCTTTGTGCACGATGACTAATTTAGAGAGACAAAGCAAGCCAGCATGATTGTTCATCCTAATGTTATCCGGTAAGCACGGGGACAATACTGTATAAACTGCAGAGGGACAAACACTTGTG
>NW_025203574.1:0-4718 GCF_004010195.1 Chiloscyllium plagiosum
AATTGTTCCTTTGTCCATCCACATTTGTGACTGTTGGGATGATTTCCCCTTCACCATCAAATGTTCTTCCTGTTGTTTGTACTGTAACCTGTCAAGGGTGGTAGCTTAAAGCATTTGTCATCAGACTTCTGCACACATGTGTCTGGCATGTTTACCCCCACTCATCACTGAACATAGATGGGATTGATGGTAATGGTTGACTGAGGGATTATCCGGGAAATAAAGTTAAAGTTTGTCGTTGAATGCAATTCTGCTTCTGTCCTGATGTGGTCTACGGCACTACATCAATGTCTGGAATACTCTATTCAAGAAAGTTCGGAGAGTTAAATCATTGACAATATTTATACAAGATTTTTGACTTCGAAATAAATTGAGAGCAATGAAGAATTAGAGACACAAGAGGAGTTATAGAGTCATGGACACAAAGAGTCACGCAATACTTAAGGAGATCCTTTTGCCCAACTCGTCTGCGCTCACCAGGTTTATTAAACTGAACTAGTTCCTTTTTTTCTGCATTTGGCACATACAGCTGCAAACCATTCCTATTCATGTCTCCATACAACAGTCTGTGAAATATTGTAATTGTACTCGCGACAACCACTTCTTCTGACACTACCGTCTGAGAGAAACAGCTGCCCCTTAGTTCACTTTTAAACCTCTCCCCATTCACCTAAATCCTACCTTCTCCGGTTTTGGATACTCCCACCCTGGAGACAATTCCTTAGCTATTCATCCTATATATGCCCTTCATGATTTTATAAAGCTGTTTAAGGTCACCACTCACCCTCCTACGCAAAGGGAACAAAATCCTAGCCCATTCTTACATCTCAAAACCTCCGGAGTCCGTCACATCATTTTAAACATTTTAGTCCCCTGTCCAGTTCACAACATCATTCCTGTAGCAGGGCGACAAAGATTATACTCAACCCTCCCAAAGTGTTCTTACGATTCTCTTGTACAGCCACAATATAATGCCCATATTCCTTTACCCAATGCTCTAAGCGATAAAGGTAAGCGTTCGTAATGACTTCTTCAATTTCCTGTCTACCTGTAAATCCACTTTCACGGAACTATGTACCTGCACCCCTGGGTCTCTGTTCGACAACACACCCTACGGCCCTATCATTACCTATTAAACCCTGTCCTCGTTTGTGCAACAAAATGCAACACCTCGCATTTATCTGTATAAAGATCCATCTGACATTCCTTACCCCACTCGTCCGGTTGATCAAGATCTCATTGTCCTATTAAATGACACTCCCACCATCCTCTATACCACCAATTTTGGTTTTGTCGACAAAGGTACTCTCCATGATTCCTATATTCTCATCCATAATATTTATAAAAATAACGAACGATAGCAGATTGGCCCTTGTGGTGCACTGCTCGTCACAGGTCATCAGTCAGAACAACAAAACTCTCCAAGCATCCTCTGTCTAATACTGTCAAGACAATTTTATATATAATTGGCTAGGTATCCCTGATCCCCTGTGATCTCACCTTATGAACGAGGGTATGATGCAAAAAAGTGCGGTGCCGCAGTAAGGTCCATGTAGATAACGTATGCCGCTTTACCTTCATCTATTTTCTGGGTCACATCTTGAAAACTTGCAAACCCGTTTACGAGACGTGTTTTGCCATACACAAAGTCGTGCTAACTATCCAAAACCAGTTCTTTACTTTCTGAATGCATGTAAATCTTGTCTCTCAGTATCTACTCCAAACACGTAATGACCCCCTGACATCAGACTCGCCGTTTTATAGTTCCCTGGCGTTTCGTTGCAGCCTTTTAAAAATTATTGTCTCCACATTGGATTAAATTCCATACCATACGAAAACAGGCCCTTTGGCCAAACAAGTCCGCACTGCCCCTAAGAGCATCCCGCCTGGGCCATTCTCCGAGTCTATATTTACTCCTGACTAATGCACCAAACACTATTGGCAATTTAGCATGTCCAATTCACCTGACCTGCACATCTGTGGATTGTGGTAGGAAAGTAGAGCATTCGTAGTTATCTCACGCAGACACGGGGAGAATATGTAAATTCCACACTGACAGTCGCCGAGGCAGAAATTCAACCCTTGCCCGGAGTACTGTGAGGCAGCAGTACTTACAACCGAAACCCCGTGTTCCAGTCCTCCAACATTTTCTCCGGATAAAAGAAAAAAAAACTGAAAAGATTGGAGATGCTAAATCAGAAAGAAAAACAAACATTTTCTGGGAAAGTTCAGCTGGTCTGGTAGCATCTGTGCAGAGAAATCGGAGGTAAAGTTTCGGGTCCAGTGACCCTTCCTCAGCACCCTGAGGACTGATACAAATTTCTCAGTGAGGGCCCCACAATTTCTTCGCAGCTTCCCACAATGACCTGTGATATCCTTGAACAGGCACTGGGTATTTATCTACGGTGATGCATTTTAAGACCTCCAGCACTTCCTCTTCTGTAATGTGGCCGCTTTTCAAAAAGTCATAACATGGATTTATTTCCCCGAGTTCCCTCATCTCCATGTCTTTGTCCACAGTAAGTACTGATTCGACATATTTGTGTTGGATCTCACCCATCGTGCAGGAACAGGCTGTAAGGTCACGGAATGGTGGAGGTCGAATCCTTGTGACTAGTGCGAACCTAGCACGAACAGGCACTTATGGACGGTGTTGTTCAACTTTTAACTGAGTTTCTGTGTTCTTCGACATGTACAGGAAGGAATGTAATGTTTTGCATTTTCACTTTGCTTTCGTTTTTTCCGTTTTGCACTGAGATTCTGTAACTGGTGGGGATTACAGTTGTCCAAAAGTTTGGTTCACATGTGGCAACTTGTAAACTTTTCACTGTTCTCATGTGAGTACATGTGACAATAAACCTGGTAAACCTAATTCATCTCGTCTGGAACTACACGCGGAATGCAATTTTATTTTTAGGGGCCCTATTATCTCCCTTTGTTTGTTTCTTTGTTTATCGTTAATGTACTGGCAGGATCTCTGTCCATTTGCCATAACCTTATCAGACAAAGCTGCCTCAGATCTCCTTTCGAACCCTTGTGACTAGTGTGAACCTAGCATGAACAGGCACTTATGGACGGTGTTGTTCAACTTTTAACTGAGTTTCTGTGTTTTTCCACATTTACAGGAAGGAATGTAATGTTTTGCATTTTCACTTTGCTTTCTTTTTTTCCGTTTTGCACTGAGAGTCTGTAACTGGTGGGGATTACACTTGTCCATAAGTTTGCTTCACATGTGGCAAGTTGTAAACTTTTCACTGTTCTCATGTGAGTACATGTGACAATAAACCTGGTAACCCTAATTCATCTCGTCTGGAACTAAACGCGGAACGCAATTTTATTTTTAGGGGCCTTATTATCTCCCTTTGTTTGTTTCTTTTTTTATCGTTAATGTACTGGCAGGATCTCTGTCCATTTGCCATAACCTTATCAGCCAAAGCTGCCTCAGATCTCCTTTTTGTCCTTGTGATGTCGCTGCTAAGTGTACTCTTACAGCACGTACGCTCAAGGGATTCTCTGGATCCCGATTAATGCGCCTGAAATATCCTTCCTTCTTTTTTCATTGATCAGAGCCACAATACCTCCTGTCGTGTCCTGTTCCTTACTCCTGCTAGCGTTGCCATTCATATTAACAGGAACATGCTGTTCCTCAACACTTATTACCACGCTTTTGTAAGACGCCTACTTGACAGACGTCCCTCTATCCATAAACAATTTCTGTCTACCTGTACCTTTAAGGTTCCTGCCTAATGACAGCAAAATTGCGCAAATTTACAACTTTAACTTGTGGACTAATCTTATATACTTTCAGAAGTGCCAGAACTACTTTCAAAATGAGATAATTACATTCACTGATTCCAAAGTGCTCCCAGTCTAACAGCTCAGTCACTTGCCCTACCTTAGTTCCCAAGAGCAAATAAAGTTGAGGCTGACATCAGCTCAGCCATGTTCTCAATAAATTGCAAGGTTGGAACGAGAGAACGAATATCTGCATATAATTGTTTGTTTATGGGTGTGTGTGTGCCTTTACATATGTTGAACTGTATTAATCTGTGCACCTTTGCATCTGCTCCTCTGAGCATCTGGTTTCTGATGCTATGAGAGCGAATTCATTGAACTGAGAATCGAAATACCCCTCCTCGTTCCCTCACTCTCTCTCTCTCCATCTGTCCTTCCATCTTGTGCTAGTGTGATGTAATACCACCCTCTGCCAACCGCGCCATTCCACTGCATAAGTAGCAGCCTGATTTCGAAAAGGCATCAAAGACAGCCTATTAGAGGCCTTACCCTTTTCCTCGTTACCCTCTTTCTATTAACGTATTTGAACAATATGTTTAGATTACCCTTAACCTTTTCACCTCATACTATCTTATATCCTTTTTTGCCTTCCTGATATTTCTCTCAATAATTATCAAGAGGTCAAATTGAACAAAGTTGTTTCTTTATGAAGTAAGATTCGCTTTTATTCTTGAGTAGAACCGCAATAACTTTTTTATCCGTTGTCGCTTAATGTTACTAGCCTGACCGTTCACTCTAACAAGAAGGTAATGCCTCGCAACTCTCGTCCTCACACTGTTGAACGCTTCCAACTTGTCAGACCTTCTTTTAATCTTTTAACAGTGTACATCAATCAAACTTGGAAAATCTTTGTCAGATGCCATTAAAATTTGTGGTACTCAAATTAAAAATATAATGTTAATGGAAGGCTTATTCTGTTCCAT
>NW_025203574.1:4864-8684 GCF_004010195.1 Chiloscyllium plagiosum
AATATATAGTGCAATCCCATCAACGTGTCCTTTACTTTCGTGCTGCTAATTTGGGCGGCATGGTGGCATAGCGGTTAGCACTGTTGCCTTACAGTACCAGAGACCCGAGTTCAATTCCCACCTCAGACGATTGACTGTGTGGTGTTTGCACGTTCTCACCGTGTCTACGTGGGTTTTCTCCGGTTTCCTCCCACAATCCAAGACTATGCAGTTTAGGTGAATTGGCCATGCTAAATTGCCCGTAGGTGTATGGGTGGGTTGTGGGTTGCGGGTTGCAGTGGACTTGTTGGGCCGAAGGGCCTGTTTCCACACAGTAATGAAATTTAATCTAATTTCTCCCAATATATTTTCACAGGACGATTTGTCACAGATGAGCATATTGTTCAATCTCTTCAGCGTGATCTTACTTTCATATCTTCCCTCGTTACAGCAATACTTTATTCACTAATCATCCTCTGAGTGCTTCGGATTCCTCCCAAAGATGTGCAGGTCAGGTCAATAGGCCATACTTAATTGCCCGTAGTGTTAGGTTCATTAGTCTGAGGGAAATGATCTGGGTGGGTTACTCTTTGGAGCGTCGGTGAGGACTTGTTGGGTCGAAGCACCTCTTTCCACACTTTAGGGAATCTAATCTAATCTAGTCTAATCTAATCTAATCATGATGGCAGCCCTCCAGCAAGCCCTCGAAACCCAGCCAGCCACCACATGTCTCACTTTCTGTCCTTTTTATGGCCCCAATGCCTGGAACATTGAACTGCCACTCTTGAACATCTCTTTAAATAGCTATTATGTCCCACTCCCACGTTCTTAAACCTGCCCTGAATTCATCAGCCATTCCCTGTAGGACCCTTGAAATGAAATGAATGTAATTTAGTTCTTCAGACTTACTATATATTCTGACTCCCTTGCCTGTTTTTTTTCTAATTAATGTGCTTCATCAAATTCATAACCTCCATCCATCCTACCATGTACAATGCTACTTAGAATAACTCCTGTTTCTTTCTCTAAAGATGTAAAGTTTCCCTTGAAAAAGTTAGCAAATCTTCTTTCTCAGATATTGGTTGCTTTTCAGTTTAGATTAGACCAATCCTTTTTGGTCTTTTCTATTCCAAAATAAAACATTTTCCAAAAAACTTATATGCCTGAACAATCAATTGTTTGCAATTGATTTTTTTCTTCCTACCGTTTTGTTCTTTCCCTTGGTTTAGTTTAGAGTTGGGACCAAACAAGAAATTACCACTTTTAACTTCTTTTTTAAAATCTTCCACCAAAACTCTTAGATTTACTCTGTACTATTTATTATTTTCCAGAAAAATGACATTCTTACCAATATGTGCCATAATTTTGGCTTCTCAATCTCATGTTTAACAATATGTTTCAAATGCTTAGAGACGTTCTTTATCTGAATAATGCAACAAGCTATTCTTAATTTACACTTACTGCCACAGAAGCCTGTGTTTTGCCCCTGTCAGAACAATCCCCTGTGACAACAATTCTACCAAATATTTTCAAACGCTTCCAAACATTAGAATCGTTCCAAGTGTTCAATAACTGATGGCTCTTCCATTTTCTTCGGAGAGACTACCCCTGCAAAATTCCAGTAACTTAATATCTGTTTGATGAAGGAATAGCCAGCCGAGACGTATCAACTATCTTTTTATCTTTCCTGAGTCACCAACTTTCTGAACGATTTTGCTGGATAATAACGTTCCTAAGTTTTCTAGCCATCTCTTTCACGACTTTTCATATGGTCTTAATAACATTATGCCTAAAAGCAGGATTTTATATGATACCTTTCACTACCTACAGACAATAGTGTTTAAATGTATAGGTATGCATACACACACACATACATATATCAAACATGTAAGATTAAATAAAATCAATCATTTAGCTAAATAACTCAATAAATCGACCCCTCTTCAATAAATTCCTCGACGAAAAAATGTCTTTTCCAGGGATGAACATGCGTTGGACTCTCCAGAATGAAGGCATAACTTCTTATTTAAAGCTAAACTGTTTGGTTTTCCAAAACAAAATGAAACTTTTGCAATGAATAAAGAAACGCTTCAAAAGATAGACAGAATTTTCTAATCTTATTATATTCCACCCTGTAAATCGTGGCTTACTTTTGTCTTTTGTTTGTTTGTTTCATGTTAATAAAACAAATAGAAAAAAAAACTGTGTGTTAATAGACTACCATGAATATGTTAACTGCAATAAAATAATAATTAATATTTAACTATGCTTGCAATAGCGTGAACAGCTGTAAGATCCATGATGCTCTGAGAACGTTTTTTACAAACTTTCTTTTCCAGTATGAAAAACAGTGGGGATATGTTAGAATAATGTGCTTCCAATTCTTGATGATATGGTTTGGTCTCCTGCCGTTTGCTGTAAATCTAGAATTTTAGAGTATCATTAGAGTATCTGGCTCTTTCAAACAAAATGATGGATAGAAATGACAAGTTTAGGGAGCCATGCATGACAGGTGAAATTGTGAGACTAGCTAAGAGGAAACAGAAGCGTACATAAGTTTGAGACGACTGTAGACAGACCAAGCTTTGGAAAAATATCAGGAATGTAGCACCAATCCGAAAAGAGTAATTTAGGGGTTAAAAGGGGTCATGAAATAACTTTAGCGAGCAAGTTTAAGTAAAATTCCAAAGCCTTTTATTTATCTTAAAGAAACAAGAGGGTAACAAAAGAAAGGGTTGGCGCACTCAAGGCCAAAGTTTGAAAGTTGTGCGTGGAGTCAGGGAAAACGAGTGAGATTCTTCATGAGTACTTTACATCGGTATTTATCGAGGAGACGGGCATGAAGGATGTTGAGGGGAGAGATAAATGTTTGATTACTCTCAGTAAAGTCAGCATAAGTAGGGAGGAAGTGCTGAGTATTCTAAAAGGCATTAAAGTGGTCAAATATCACGGTCCGAATGTGATCTATCCCACTTTTCTGAGGCATGCAACAGAGGAACTAGCTGGGGTCTTAACAGATATCTTTGCAGCATCCTTGAACACGGGTGGGGACATGGAAGACTGGAAAATTGCGAATGTTGTCACCTTGTTTAAGAAAGCTCTCAGGGATAATCCAGGTAATTATAGGCCGGTGAACCTGACGTCAGTGATAGGGAATCTGCTGGAAAAGACAGAGAGGGATAGAATCTATTCCCACTTGAAGTAAAATGGTCTTAGCATTGATAGGTAATACGCTTTAGTGCAGGAAACGTCATGTCTTCCGAACTTCATAGAAATTTTTAAAGAAGTGACATTGTTGATGAATGAGGGACAGGGTGTATATGTCATTTACATTGTTTTCAACAAAATGATTAGGTTCCTCATGGTAGGCTGATGTTGAAGATGAAGTCGTATGTGTTCTACGGTGCACTGTAGTGGAAAGATCACTCAACGTTCAATTAAAAAATACCAGGAGACACAGAAAATCATTCACGAAATTAAAGTTTAATCTTGTGAAATCAAAGCTGTGGCAGCTAGACAATCGCTCCCCTGTCTGCCCAAGAGCCTTCTGTTCCTCTGTACTTTGTGCAGTTTTCTTTCCTGCGCTTATCTGATAGCTTTACCATACCCAACCATACTGGCTTGCTTTGCTTTCCTCACCTAAAAATCCTCTGCCACACTGGTTTGCTACATTGTACTTAACCTGTCAACTTACAGTACAATCGCCTTCAGTACTGGATCATCTCGTGGCGATTGAATTAGCCTATGACAATGTGAACTACCATTATTGATTACTGGTGCTCTGTAAAATTATCCTGTGCATGCATTCCAACAGTAAGTTATCGACATAACTGCCAAATTA
>NW_025203575.1:0-8684 GCF_004010195.1 Chiloscyllium plagiosum
CATTTTCCCTGAAGTCCAGTGTGTTTCATGTTCCGTGTTATCGTGAAAGTTGGTCTGTTTCGACCAATGGGTAAAATTATTTACTAAAGCAAGAATCGACATTCCAGTAATGTCACGGCTATTTTATCAAATCATGACGAAACATGCATTCTCACACTCGCATATACATTTGTAGCTGAAAAGAGTCTCAGAAGATAGATTCAGCGTTCCATTGATTTTTGTGTGGATTGATGGGCTACCTTTATCTGCTGTGAAATTAATATTGTAGTCGGGCATATCCCAGCTGCTATACGAGCAAGTCAAGGATCGCGGAATGCTTTCCCTGTGATTTTTCTTCTGTTGTTTTGCAGTCGCACAATTGAAAATGTATGAAAACAGCTTGCGCGCTTTCGGGTATTACCGTGGCCGAGCGGTCTCAGCCGCTGGATCCAGGTTCCAGGCTCTAAGGGGGCATTGCTTCCAATCCCACCAGTGCCATTTCTGCGGGTCAACAACAAAGCTGCAGCGTGTTTAACTGCCGTGTTCAAAGCGAAAAAATAAATGGAACTTGTGGGTTTGCTTCTTGGAGAATTAACTGCGGTGTGGGAGAGTGCAGATCCTCTCTGCTCCTGGATATCAACTACCCCGTCATCCTCCACCCATTCTCTGGTGGGTGCTGTTGCCAGGCCGTTTTGTCTGTCAATTTCACTGTCCAGCTTCCACCCCCGAGAACAAGCATCAACATATCCTCCACTCATGGACTCACATCTAGAGCTCAACTCCCCACTAACCATCACTGGCAGATACTTTGTCAGACCACAGGGTGTTGCAGCAGACGTGCAACTCAGCGCAGAGCAAGTTGCACTGGCCTGCAAAGACCCTTTATAATTAAGAATACGCGGCACCCTAAAGATCTCACAACCATGATAGGGTGTGTCGCACAACCAACAATACATTTCACACCGTTTGGGCAAGACACAGACCCCTTCGTAGAGCTTGCACTGATTGGGAAGGGCGAGTTGTGTGTGCGCTGTGCTACCGCATTACTCCAAGCTACTTTTACAAAACAAGGCCCAGGCGCTGCCTCCTCCTACGAGAGCCCACTCTTATTAGCTGATCTCCCACAATCACTGTAGGCACAGCAATAGAACTATGCAGGCCAGTTATTGTCCTCCCAAACACATACAGTTACTCTCAGACAGGGAACAATCCTGCCATCAATACAACAATACCCGATTCACCGGCAGCAGTATTGGGAATCAAACTAGTTATGGAATCACCTTTCAACAAGGAATCCTCCTGCCCACAACCAGTCCATGCAACACTCCCTTCTTACCTATCCCAACGCTTGGAAGATCACGAAAATTGTGTTTTGTGCAAGATCTTAGGTTTGTCAATGCCATTATTGTTCCCTTCCTCCCAGTAGTCCCGGACCAAATGCTATCCTGACTAGTATCCCCGCCTGCTCTAGCTGATAGTCTGCTGATCGACCTTTGCTCAGCCTCATTCTCCATTAACTTTGTCCCTGAACCTTTATGCTTTTACATATGACGGCTGCCAAAATACATAGACCGGTTTTCCATCAGGGTATTCGGAGAGCCCCACATGTTATGCTGCTGCAGTACTCCTCACCCTGTCCACCCTTCACCTACCATGCCACAGCACCTTCCTCCAATTTGCGGATGGCCTGCTATTGGCTTCCACCTCCGCTACTGCATGCAAACATTTTACAGTGGGCTTGCTCTGCAGTCTGGCCCAAGTTGGGCATAGGGTGTTTATCAAGAAAATGCAGTTGTGTCAGCAAAATGTCTAATATCTGGAGTGCAATCTTTCCTATGGCCTCAGAGCACTGTCCACGGAGCACTTGGCTGTCGTCGCTTAGATTCCCCTACCTGTCACAAACAGGCAGCTGCAAGTGTTTCTGGGGCTGGAAAACTACTGCAGGCCCTGAATTCCTGTCCATTGTGCTATTGATGCACCTCTCTGGGTGGCAGCTTCCCCTGAACAGCCAGCCAGAGTGAAATGCAACGGACATTCGCTGACCTGGAGCAACAACTAATCTTCACTCCTGCTCTGGGAGTCCCAGATTACCCACATGCCTTCCTACTTTATGTAACCAAGTCAGAAGGGTTCGCATCTGGCATTTTAACACAGCTTCATGGGGATCTCCGTCGCCCTGTTGCGTTGTATAATGCTTAGTTACGAGAATGCCGTATGTTTGTGCACTGTGGAAGCAGCCAGAGTAACAGTGGATAAGGCCACCTCCATTGTGCTCGATCACCCGTGTACTGTTTTGGTTTCACTGTCACTCTCCCTGCTGCTTAATTCAGCAGCAATCCAACTCAGATAACTGGTCATGAGGTCGCTTTATGATCTAGGCAAACCTTTCCCTTCACCGCGCCCGAGCTTTGAACCCCGCCACCCTAATTCCGCTCACCTAACATGATTCTGCAGACAACACCCTAATTCCGCTCACCTAACATGATTCTGCAGACAATCACAACTGCTTGGACCTGGTTCAGCATTCCTGACAAACGGTTCCTGCCAGAAACGTTGATTTTCCCGATTCTCGGATGCTGTCTTAACTGCTGTGCTTTTCAGCACCACTCTCATCTTGACTCTAATCTCCAGCATTTGCAGTCCTCACTGTGGCCTGGTTCAGCAGGTGTCCTGACCGGTCTGAGAAAACCCGGACCAGATTCTTTTCACCAGCGGCTCTTCCTTCCGGCCATCAGATTAATACACATTAGCAGGCCAAGCCATCTGCACCACCATCACCACTCTCGAATCAGCTGCATTACCAGATGGGGTGTCCACACAGGCGGCAGAGGTCTTTGCTCTCACCAGAGCCTGGCTCCTGGCACAGGGTAGCACAGCCAATATCTACACAGATTCCAGATGTGTCTTTGCAGTCGTTCTGGACTTTGGCACAATATGGAAACAGAGAGTGTTCATCAGCTTAGCAGGGAGACCACTCCATCATGCTGCACTCATTGCCAACATCCAACAAGCAGTCCTGCTACCTGCCGCTGTCGCAATTATAAAATGTGATGCCAATAACTCTGCCACCGAACCCGTCACCCAAGCAAATGCCACATCTGATCCAGCCACCCAGGAATCTGCAGCACCCCTGGCCACTTATGCCCTGCAGATCCCCACGGTGGTGAAAACGCCAGAGTCCCCCGACTCTCTCGATGCAGTCCCAACAGATCAGCAAGCTGCCACGCCAGAAGAGAGGGCCGCATGGGCCCGCATTGTTGCCATACAATCACTGTTCTTACAGGTTCTTACCCACCCCTGCATCTTTTAACTGAAAGCCCAACTGAAAACCTGGTGGTACACCGAATCGAACACACAGGCAAGATGCTGTCAGCCATTCCCGGGAGTCGCTGCAGCTGCCTAAGCTCTGCTGTCACAGTGCCTCATCTGTCTACCGAAAAATGCAGGGAAGCCAATGGCCAAACGTGACTACATTCAAGTTCCTGATGGTCCATTCACCCACCTTCTAATTGATCTTGCCCACACGCCTCAGAAGGAGGAATAAAAATTTGTCCTAGTTATTGTCGACATGTTTTCAAAATGGGTAGAGTCATTCCCCATTTAAAAAAAATGACGCCACAGCAGTGATAAAGTGTATCCTGCAGGACGTTATTTCAAGAGTTTTATATCCCAGGGCGCATAGAATCATATAGGGGATGGTGCCAATTTCTCCGCGAAACTCATTACTGGTGACTGTGATGCCCTCGGGATACCCAGGCGATACCACATTCTGTACCACCCCCCAGTCATCAGGAATATTGGAGATAATGAACAGCACCCTCAAAACCACCTTCCCCCAAATCACTCGGGACACAGGACTGGCTTGGCCAGACGGCCGGCCACTGGTGCTTCACACAGTAAGTGGACAGGGAAACCGAATGACGGAAATTACACTATTTGAAGTGCGAATGGAACGACCCATGCCCACAGCCAACGGACCCCTAAAACTAGCCAATAATACAGCGCTGCTCTTAACACAGGAAATTTTCTTTGATTATGTTCAAGCCATTAGTAGAATGATCACTTTAAACCAAGATTTGCTAAAACCTGCGATGTACTTGGGTGCTTCTTATCTTCCTGCTGGTGGAAACTGAAGAAAGATTCGTGCACCTTCAATCTTTTACTGTGTATCAAACATGCACACACACAACATGGGTGCTGGGGAAAAAATAAGCACTACCGCAGTTAGACGATAGTGTGGGGGTACAACAAAAAAAGGCAAACAAAAAAAAGCTGCCATGTCCACCCCACTGCAGGAACCACTTCACCCGTTTAAACTGGGCACTATATAAGGAGACAATCCGTGCAGAAAGATTCTCTCTCCCCAAGATGCAAAGGACCACTCTTGATCTGTCTCACGACTACGACAGCTGTCACGCTCCAAGGGAGACCAGAATGTGACCCGGTGAAAGACGGTCCGCCTCCACAGAAGGACAACCAAGCAGAACAGGATACAGCTCCAGACACCACAGAGGGATCCAGCTGCTCGCTGCAGCCATCGGGATAATCACTTTTAGTCTGACCTGCACATCACCACTGATCGGTAACAGGGCACACAGAACAGGGCACTTAATCCACCGTGAGCCGCGGGTGAGCATTTTCCTTGACATGACCCACATTTGTGCCCAAAGGTAAACCAGACTAGCTGCTGGGTCTGTGCCCGTATCCCTGAACATTCCCACAGCGGCATTCCCCAGGGCGCAGTCCATTACAACACTGCAGAGATGGCAGAATTGTGACTGAAACTGGACAGGTCCCAGGGATCACAACGCTCAGTCTGCTAACCAGACCGGCCATTTGTGTGGCTCATAGCTCAGACTACTGGAAATCCGCAGGATACCACCTAGACAGATTCACAGGATGGTTCTACGCAGCCCAGAACCTCACACATGAACACCCAAATTTGACCATCACTGACACCACCGCACGGATGTCACGCAGAGAAACCATGTGCCTAACGAGATGCCAGCCATCCGCATGGGTGCCTGGGTGGAACTGATGCACTAACTCACTGCTCTTGACCACTGGAGCACTCTGGTCTGTAGCAGAGTGCAGCATCCTAGATTTACTTGGCCACAACATGTGTGGCCACAATTCCATTTTCAACAATATTTGGACAGGAACCCAAACCTAAGAACATACAATGACACTTATTTTGTCTGCTGTCACAAGACATACCCTGGCTGGCGTTGTCATTGGCTGGCAAGTGGGTATGCGGTACCAAACCATTATCACTCCCAGTCATCTCCCTTCCAGAAGCTTATTCCCACAGAAAACGTTCCCTCACTGCCCTAGACGAGATATCCCCCTCCCCCGTTTTTGTGTCCACTTATGAAACCCTGCGCCTCGACATAGAGGCACTTCATGCCACCATGCTAGAGGAGATAACATGCCACTGCTGAAGTTCTTGCCAAGCTGAATGCAGAGGCTGTCGCCATTCGTACTGTCACCCTACAAAACAGACTGGCCCTGCAATACTAGCTGGCCACAAAAGGGGTACTTGCACCTTCATTGGCACAGACTGCTGTACCTACATCCCTGACCCCAGCGAAAATATAACCGACCCGACACACCACTTTCCACAGGCTGCTGCTACCCAAAATGAACCGGAGTCCCACTGGGACTTGTGGACATGGGCAACCTTCTGCCTTGGCTCGCGGGGAACTCAACTGCTGGAGAAACTAATATCACATTTTGCGGTTGTGGGTATCATTATCCTGGCTATGGGTCTCCATATGTGCTGCTGCCGGTTTTGTACAGCACTGTTACACCTGCCTTCCTCACAACCCAGCTTGTACAAGTTCGCTGGAGTGATATCTTCTCCCCTGACACAAACTACGCTTGGTCAGATTCAGACACTGACTACTACCCCTCTGACACCAACCCCACCACCTGATAGCCTCTCCGGTCCAGGATATTTTGCACTTTTTCAACATGGTCTTAACAAAGGAAGGGTGAACTGTGGGAGAACATCTGCTACACTACCCACCCATAGCATAACCACAAAAAAAACACAGAAGTATGTCAGCGAAACATAGACATCATGCCTGCCAACACACAGAGAACACACCCACAATGCCTCAGTCTTGGTCAAAGAGGCGAATATAGAATCCAGACATTCTAATCTACTCCCAGACCAGATAATACATTTCTCAAACAGCCTACACAGTAAGCTCCTAGGCTCGATCATCACTTCAGTCCGAATCCCCTAAGTGCAGGCTCGTTTCCCATATAAACCGGTGGCGCATAAACAAAGAGGCAGACGGAGAGACCCCGGAAGACTTTGCTTCCAGGAGGAGCACAATGGACAGAACTCAAAGCCAGGAAAAGGAACATTTACACATACTCGTGGAGACAGGAAATACTCGAGAAGACATTCTCACCTAAATCAGGAGATGGCTGGAATATCCAGTGTCAATTACAAATGAATTAGTACTGCCAGACGTTTGTTTAAATTCCATTCAGTTTATTCTTGTTTTAATCGCTTTACAATTTTCACCACTGTACTGTTACTGCTTTACAATTATCACCTTTGTGTTGTACCCCTATGAAATCTGTCTGCACCTTTTACCCTGTTGTCAGTCTCCCGTGTGGGATCTCGCTGAAACCCACATCGAGTACATCATGTTCACTCCCCTCATTTAAAAATCTGATCACTTCACCAAAACTTTTAAACATATCTGTTAAGCATCACCTCCTCGGACAACACCATGCTGACTCCTTTATCAAACCTTGCCAGGACAAGTCCGAATTAATTATCTCATTCAGAGGTATCTACGAACGTTTCCCCCCACTCCTGTGATACTCACTTGACTGTATTTCCTTGGTTTGTTTCTAACTGCCTTGTTAAAAAATGGAACCCCATTAGTAGTCCTTCAGTCCTCGACCAACTTCCCTGTGGCCAAAGAGGAATGTGAAACATTGGTCCATACTCTTAAGATTGCTCCTTTGTCTCACAGAGCAACGTGAGATATAACTTCACTCCGAGCTGGGGATTTGTCCACGTTTAAGACTCTCAAAACCTCCAATATTGTCTCAGTCCCTAGATGAAACTGATTAGGAACCTCTCAGTGCGTCTTCCTGCATTCTATACAGATGTCTTCCCACAACAGGACTGTTCGCCAGCTGAATGTGTAAATTGAGTCATCCAGTCATCCTATTTACAACTATACACAACTGTACTGTCACACTAGCGGGAACACATTCACGCATTTTAACTGGAAAACGCTGTTTTCAGCCTTTGCGCCTATAAACCGTAAAGCTTTGATACCCAATGGCATATTGTTACAGTGAGAAAGCGTTTTCTATCTGAAAAAAAACCCGTCACTTGATTACACCTCCTGCGTGGACTCCATTCCGTTCACATCTGACACGAGGGTTGCTTTTCTCTCTGCTGTTCATCACATCCAGGAGAGAACTGTGGCACAAATGATTGCTGTCTTCATCTACCTAAGAAGTCCATGCCGATTGCGCACCTTGTAATGGGAACTACCCACAAGAGAACTTTTCAACAGGAACAGAGTTCTGTATTCTGTGCAGGGGATCATTGCACAAGCACAGTATCATTCTTCTGCCAGGCCATGCACAGTCATTCTTCCTCGAACATTCAAAGTATCCGACTCTAACCAGACCAAAACCAGATGGTGCTGGAAAAACTCAGCATCTAAAAAAAGAAATCCGAATTAACATTTCGATTCCAGTGACCATTCCTCTGAACTGACGATAGCTTGGAAAATGTTGGTCTATCTGCAGAAGATATAGTGGCGGTTGGGAGAGGGAAAGTAGTAAACGAGAGATCGGGATAGAGTTCAAATAGAGAGAAGAATAGTTGGACAAAGGAATGGATGATGATCTGGCGAGCAGGGTGAATAGCTGTTAATGGAGACTGTTAGTGGCGAACCATATGTAGAGTGTTATGGAAGGCCAATTGACAACAAGGCCTGGCGTGTGGGATAGGGGGATAGGACATGGGAGAGTTGAGGCTCTAAAAAAATAAATTGATATGAGGCCTGGAAAGCTGCAGACTCCCCAAATAGAAACAGAGGTGGCGTGCTTCCAGCATGTGCTGAGGTTCGCTGTAACTCTTCTTGAAGACAGAACTTGGATGTTCTGCAGTGTGGTCACCCAGTCCAAACTTCGTTTCCCAAAATAATGGAAACCACATTGCGAGCAGTGATTGCCGTAGAGTGGATTGCGTGAAGTGCAGTTCATGTGTTGGGCGTGTTGGGCCTTTGGAAACAGAGGAGAGAAGACGTCAATGGACAGGTGAGGAGAGACAACAAGCAAAATGAGATATTATTACAGAAATCATAAGGACAAGAAACCTAACAAAAAGCACTTCACCTGAATGCTCGTCGCATTTGTAACATGGTTGAAGAGCTAATGGCACAAATCAACAAGAATGAAAATGATTTAATAGACATTAGAGAGACACGGCAAAAGGATGGCCACGACTGCGAGTTCAATATCGAGGAGTACGAGATTACTTGGAAGGTCAGACAGCAGTGTAAAGAAGATGGTGTCTCTCTGTTATACAAGGCCAACATCAGGGCAGTGTGGAGAGACGCTATAAGTTCGATGGAGAATGAGTTTGAATTAATTTGCGTGGAAAGAAGAAATTTTCTGAAGAAAAATCACTGATTGGTGCAGTCTCTAGGCCAGTAAAT
>NW_025203576.1:0-2550 GCF_004010195.1 Chiloscyllium plagiosum
AAATGCCATCCCATTTTTCCAATTCCTCCGCCTCCACCATATATGTTCCCAGGAGGTATAGTTCCACCGCAGAACACACGACATAGCCTCCTTCTTTAGAGACCACAATTTCCCTTCCCAAGTGGTTAAAGATGCTCTCCAATGCACCTCGTCCACATCCCGCACCTCCGCCCTCAGACCGCACCCCTCCAACCGTAATAAGGACAGAACACCTCTGGTGCTCACTTTCTACCCTACCAACCAAACCATATGCCGACATTTCCACCACCTTCAAACAGACCCAAACACCAGGGATAAACTTCCCTCCCCACCCCTTTCCGCCTTCCACAAAGACCCTCCATGACTACCTGGTCAGGTCCAGCCCCCCTTCAACCCACCCTCCCATCCTGGCATCTTCCCCTGCCACCGCAGGAACTGTAAAACCTGTGCCCACACCTCCTCCCTCACCTCCATCCAAGGCCCTAAAGGAGCCTTCCACATCCATCAAAGTTTTACCTGCACATCCACTAATATCATTTATTGTATCCGTTGCTCATGATGCGGTGTCCTCTACATTCCGGAGACTGGGCGCCTCCTAGCAGAGCACTTTAGGGAACATCTCTGGGACACCCGCACCAATTAACCACAAAGCCCTGTGGCCCAACATTTCTACTCCCCCTCCCACTCTGCCGAGGAAATGGAGGTCATGGCCCTCTTTCACCGCCGCTCTGTCACCACCAGACGCCTGGAGGGAGAACGCCTCATCTTCCGCCTCGGAACACTTCAACCCCAGGGCATCAATGTGGACTTTAACAGTTTCCTCATTTCCCCTTCCGCCAGCTCACACCAGTTCCAAACTTCCAGCTCAGCACTGTCCCCATGACTTGTCCTGACTTGTCCTACCTGCCTATTATCTTTTCCAGCTAACCACTCCACCTCCCCACCGACCTATCACCTTTATCCCCTCCCCCACTCAGCTATTTTACTCTATGCTACTTTCTCCCCACTGTCCTCACACTTATCTCTCCACCCTTCCGGCTCTCTGGTTGTATTCCTGATGAAGGGCTTTTGCCCAAAACGTCGATTTTACTGCTGCTCGGATGCTGCCTGAACTGCAATGTTCTTCCAGCACCACTAATCCAGAATATGTTTGAAAAGGGATTGTTTGAACCATGTTGATCTACAAAGCGATATATGCTCGTTCTTGTTGTTTCCTTCTGAGCAACCCTGCAGCGCAATGAGTTCTCAACCCAGAGAACAATACTGGGAATAGCATTGTCACGCTGCCCAGTGTACATAGACCCTCCAAGGGGGGAGCTGTAACATTGAAAAGGATCTGGATCTCCCTGTACACAGGTCACTGAAAGCAATATTGCTGGAACAAAAAGCAGTTAGGAAGTTAAATGGTGCGTCGACCTTCATTTCAGGAGGATTTGAGTCCAGGAGTAAGGGTGTCTTTCTGCAGCTGTACAGGTCCTTGGAGAGGACCAGTCTCGAACATTGTTCAGTATTGTGCGCAGTTTTGGTCTCCTTACCTTATAAAGGACAAACCAGACATTGAGGGAGAGCAGCGAAGGATGACCACACAGATCTCTGAGATGACAGGTTTGTTTTGGGAGCAGAGTTTGGGGCGACTGGGCCTGTATTCCATGGGCTTTAGACAAATGAGTGGAGATCTCAGTGAGATGTGTAAAATTCCGACAGGGTGTGACAGATTGGCAGCAGGGATGATAATTCCCCAGGCTTGGACGTCTAAAACAAGGAGCCATAGTATTAGGTGCTGGCAGGACACTCTGCATTGAGATGAGAATAAATGTCTGCACTCCGACACTGATGACCCTGGAGAATTCGCTCACATCTGGAAGCGAAGGCACTGAATATAAATAAGGATTTAGAGGTACTAAAGGGATGGTGGGAGAGCAAGAGTGCGGTGTGGAAAGAAAAGGCCAGCCATCATTATGGTGAATTGTGTAGCAAACTCGATGGACCAAAGAGACTACTGTACTTCCTATTTATAGCTTTCCAAAGTTAATCACATTAACAGATAGATTCATTTGGTGGGATAATAGCATTGAGGAGATGTTTGAACATGAACTGGAATGTGTTGTATGACCTCCTCCTTCACCGGTGTTTCTGTGTAGTCTGTGGGAAAGTTGTCACAAACTCTCAGATGTTAGGAAGGAGGTCTCTGCAGGGTCGACAGGATTGTGTTTACCGTACTCTTTTCTGATACCAAGGCTGCTGCCGGGGTTTCTGTCTTTAAGAGCTCGGAACAGTTTGATACAATTGACTGTCTTGCTTGGCCGGTTCAGAGACAATTGAAGAGTGTATCACATGTCTGTGTGTCTGGAGTCACTTTTAGGGCAGACCAGGAAGGCACAGGAGATTCACTTCCTGAAAGTACAAAAGGGAAGGAAATTGATGTTTACAATCGACATTGTCTTCAAGGGCACTATTACTGACACCAGAATTTGCATCTTAATATTTTATTAATTATTTTTATCTTCCACAAGCTGCCAGAGCATTAGCCTGGTCTGGATTAGCAATCCAGTGACATTTCCAGAACAGCAC
>NW_025203576.1:3024-8685 GCF_004010195.1 Chiloscyllium plagiosum
ATCAAATCTGTTGGTCAAGTGCGGTAGCTTTAATGTGTTAGCATCAGGTTTAGGTTCGCATGGTTCTGACCCTGACATGTTCACCCACACTCGTCACTCAGCCGTAGATCGTGTTGATGGTAATGGCAGACTGAGGAGATTATGCCTGGCAAAATGTTGTAAGTTTCCTCGAATGCAGGTCTGCCTCTCCCCACCCTCCTACCTTTTTCTCAGCCCCCTTCCCCCTCCCTTAGTCCCCACTTTCCTGATGAAGGACTTGTGCCTGAAACGTCAACTCTTCTGCCTCCCGGATACTGCCTAACCTGCTGTGCTTTTACAGCCCCACAGTTTTCAACTCGGATTTCCAGCATCTGCAGTCCTCACCTTCTCTCAGCCACTAATAGCAAAATACGAAAGTATTTTCACTCTTTCTGACGTGTTACTTAAGAGAGTGATAATTTGTGGAATGGGGACGGAAATTAAGGATGGGGACAGAAACATCAGGTTGGAGAGCCAAATCAAGATTGGGGAAGTAAAATTGAGAGTGAGTGACAGACTGTCAGTTCCAGGACTACAGTTTGTTCGTAGGAACGGTTTAGCAGGATCCAAGGTGGGAGACACACCCCTTGTGGTGGAGAAGTCAAATGAAAACGAGAGAACTGAGCAGTTAAAAGAAATATACCCAGGATTTTTTCCTCACTGTGTACTAACAAGATCCCACTGTCATAAGTTACAGCAGGAAGGAAAAACCAAAGAAAAAGACAAAGGGTTTGATGTTCAGTTAACTGACACCCTGTTTGATGTAATGATGCAGGAAAACACCTGAACATGGACAGAATTGGCTGGTTAGTTCAGAAGGGAAATGGGCCAAAGTGCAGTAGATCGTGTTACGTGTAGCACACGAACTTACTGCAGGCAGTCACCTCGGTGTACAGATTCAGGCTAAGGTACAGAAGCATTTCTCGTGGCCTAGAATGCACAAGCACGTGGTTATTTTTTGTTTTACATGTCATGTAGGTAAGTCACAGGCAGTAATAAAACCAGCACCTTTGTGACCAATTCCTGTATTCGAAGAACCTTTCACGTGGGTTATAATTAGTTGTGTAGCTCCCCTTTCCAAAATAAAAGTAGAAACCAATATTTGCTGACCATAATATATATGTCTCCCAGATTTCCAGAGGCATTTCCATTACAGAGTGTGAAGGCAAAACAGGAGGTGGAGGGGTTGGTAGCTTTCTTTACTCGCTGTTGCCTATCCAGAGAGATTCAGTCAGACCAAGGGTCTCATTTTACCGCTCAGCTGTTTAAGGAAGTCATGGTTAGCTTAGGCAGACAGCACTTCAAATCAAGTGCGTCCCATCCTGAATCCCAGGGAGCATTGAAAAATTAGCATCAGGCACTGAAGATCATGTCAACAGCGTACTGTAAGGATTAGCCAAATGATTGGGATAAAGGTGCCCCATTAAATTGCTTATCATCGAAGATGCCCCAAATATTTCTACTCACTTTACTTCCTTTGAATTAACATTCATAAATGAAGTGAGAGGTCCTTTGAAATTTATTAAATATAAATTGACAGGACCGAGGTCGGAGATCTCACACTTGGATTATGTATGTGAGGTGAGGGAGAGATGAAGTGGAGTAGGACAGTTAGCTAAACAGCACCTGAAGACGGCACAGCATTAAGTAAAGCAGGTAGGGATGACGTAATAGTATTGTCACCAGTGGTAGGAAATGCCTTCAAAGCCATGTTTAATGGCCCCTTTCAAACTAAAAGAAAAATGTTGAGTCAATTAAACTATCTGGTAAAGATACCAGATATGACAAAAACGTTATCGAGTATGTCACGTGAATGAATAATACTCCAGCCACATTTAAGACTCAAGAACGGGAAGGAGGACAGATGAACAACGTATGCAATTTTTCTGTATGATATAGTGACCTTTAGCAAGTGATTGAAAGCTCACATGTTACAGATGGCAGAACGTGGAGAACGATTACAAGAAGCAAACTTCACACACACCATTGGTGCTGGGGATAAAATAAGCACGACCGCACTTAGGTGGTAGTGTGGAGGAAAAGAAAAAAAAGAAAAAAGAAAAAAAAATATGGAATGGAATTGTGGCCAGATGAACAAAGTATGCAATTTTTCTGTATGATATAGTGACCTTTAGCAAGTGATTGAAAGCTCACATATTACAGATGGCAGAGCGTGTAGAACGATTACAAGCAAACTTGGTAATATACTTAAAGAAAACAAAATTCGCGAAGGCAGAGTTGATGTTCTTGGGAAATTACATTGGACATGGGAGGTTGATGCCATGGAACACAAAGGCGAAGGGACTTGACGAATTTCCACGACCATCCTCAAAGAAAGAGATGCTTCGAGTTTTGGAGCTGAGTGGATTCTATCGGAAGTTTGTTGCAAAATTCAGCAGTGTATTGGCACCACTGATGGATTTATTAAAGAAGAACACAGAATTGTGCTGGACCGAACAATACCAGGAGGCATTTGAGAATTATAAAGCAGGTTTAGTCACCGCACCAGTTTTATCTGCACCAAATATTTTGAAACAATTTGAAAATTGTGTCTGATGCTAGGTATATAGGGGTCGGAGATGTATTGATGCAGAAAGATGATGATGGAATTGAAAGGCCAATTGAAAAAGCTCAATATCCAACAGAAATGAATACAACATCCCCATTATTGAAAAAGAATGATTGAGTTTTGTACTGGCCTGACAATATTTTAATGTTTACATGACAAACAAATTGTCATAGGTAGTTGTGGATAACAACGACAATCCTCTTGTATTTTTTGGGATATGTAAAGACCAAAATATGAGACTATTTCATTGCAGTCTTATGTTACAGACTTTATACTTACAAAATGGGTATGCTGTGGATCATAAAAATGCTATAGCAGATGTGTTATCGTGAATTTAAAGGAAGAAGTGTAGATAAAATTTCACTTATTCCAGTGTTATATATGTGTGCAGTAATAATATGAATAGTATAATTGAGATTAATAATTTTGTATTTCATAAAAAGGGATTCAGAATTAGAGGAAAAGAAATGAAGCCATATTTTCATTATGATGGTTCCTATTTTTTCCTGACGGGCGGGGGGGGGGGGGGGGCGATGTTAAGAGGCTGAAAGCATGTCTGGTCACTTTAAGACAGAACCGGTTTTGCTGAATGGAAAGTACAGCACTTTAAGACAGAACCGGTTTTGCTGAATGGAAAGTACAGCCGCAGATACGAGCTAAAGGTGAGACTGTTCCAAGTGTAACAATCAGCTTGGAAATGGATACCTGAGTTTTGGTTGCTGTTTTGACAGCAATTCAAATGCAATCATGGAGTTTACATAACGCTCAGGATACCAGAAGCCAACGGGATTTGATTATGTTTGGACACCTGGAAAGCAATCACGTTATGAGAATTACTGTATCATGGGAAGTATACAAACCCAGCATTTTGAACACTAGAGGGAGAGCCACTGCCATCCAACAGCAGAGTAACTGCTGTAGAGAAGGAGTGCTAATTGGCATTTCAAAGACACTCTATCAAAGATACATTTTCATGTCAAACCGACTTGCAGTAAACAAAACATGATCCAATGAGATCAGCAGCTGGAAAAGTGAACACAGCGGGGAAGATAGAGACTGTGTGGTCTTGAGATTGTAATGTTTAATATGTGCGTTGTTGGAACAGCATACGTTTACCGAGTTGGAGGCAGATAGTAAGTAGTTAACAAAAGACGGGCTTGTATTTGTGAATAGTTGTTGTTCACTGTTCGCTGTTAAAGTTAAAAAATAACTTGTTATTTTTGATTAAATACTGGAATGTAGGAGATCTGTGTCACTCATATTCCCTCTAACCTTAAACTGATCCTCTCTAGTCCTCGTTTCTCTACACCTTGGAAAAAGATTGAGAGAATTAACCGTATCCATACCCCTCATTGATCTTATAAGATCTATAAGGTGTTCCGCCCACCCCCCACCCCCCACCCCCATCACCCACCTCAGTCTCCTACATTCTAAAGAAAATGTTCTAGTTTGTCCAACCTCTCCCTATAACTCAAACCTTCGGGTCCTGGCAACGTCCTTGTAAATTTCTTCTGCACTCTTTCTGATTTATTAACATCCTCCCTATAACAAGGTGACAAAACTGAACACAATACTCCAAGTGCGGCCTTAACAAAGTGCTGTGTAACTGCAACATAAATTCCCAACTCTATACTCAATGCCCTGATTGACGAAGGCCAGTGTGCCAAAAGCCTTCTTCACTGCCCTGTCTAACTATGACCCCACGCTTACAGAGCCGTGCACGTGAATGCCAAGGTCTCTCTGCCCACTGCAAATCTTAAGACCCTCCCATCACCATGACACTCCTACCTTGATTTCAGTTTACAAAAAGCAAGACCTCACACTTCTATTTTACATTCCATTTGCCATTTCTCGGCCCACTTCACCACCTGCTTAAGGTACTGCTGCAATTTATGATAAACTTCCTCACTGATCACAATCCTACTTATTTTAGTGTCATCTGCAAATTTACTAATCATGCCTTGTGCATTCTCAACCAAATCATAGATAACAAACAGCAAAGGACCCATGCTTCAGTCTGACCACTATCCTTCAACTAAACCCTCTGCTTCCGACCAACAGGCCAACTGTGTATCCAATTAGCCAAATCCCAGAGCATTCCACGTGATGTAACCTTCCAGAGCAGTCTGCCATATGAAACATTATTAAAGGTCTTACTGAAATCCATAGAGACTATGCCTGCCGCTTTGCCCTCGTCAATTAGCCAAATCCCAGAGCATTCCACGTGATGTAACCTTCCAGAGCAGTCTGCCATGTGAAACATTATTAAAGGTCTTACTGAAATCCATAGAGACTATGCCTGCCGCTTTGCCCTCGTCAACTTTCTTGGTCACTTCATCAAAGAACTGTAACAAATTTGGAAAGCATGATCTCCCACCCACAAGTCTATGCTGACTGGTCCGAATCAAACCCTTTGTGACTAATGGGTGCAGTCAATGGTATGTTGTCCTTCATTGTCAGGTGATTGGTGCACATAAGTAAAGCCATCTTCGTGCTATTGTACAGCCTTGCTGAAAGAGTATTTGGGGAACTCTGTACGGATTTGATCTCCTTTGTAAGGAATGATCTCCTTACCACAGATAGAGATGGTGGATACACGAGGATAGAGTGAAGAAACTGAGTGTTTAATCAGTAGAGCTGTGAGAGATGAATAAATGCTGATGCTGAAACACGAGGAGTGGCAGTGATCATTTATTTCCAAAAGAGGCATTGTTAGCGTAAAAAAAAACTTTACCCAGGGTTGATTGGTTTGATTTATTGTCACGTGTACTTCAGTACAGGGAAACACTTTATTTATGAGCAGTAGAGACAGAAAATAGTAAGCATGGTCAGACAGGTCAGAGGTTTAAAATAGACTTGGACAGAGTTAGGCATACAGGTTATACTGCACTATACAAAATTAAAATGAACAAGGTCAGCATTATTTGATCTTAGAGAGTACATTCGTCAGACTAATGCGGCTTTCCTAATAGTTTATATATCTAAATTAGCTCTCCCCACATTATTGCACCGTCGGCGTGTTAACCCATACTGAGTGTCACGTTGCTCACAATCCCCAACAGCAGCCACAATAC
>NW_025203577.1:0-5353 GCF_004010195.1 Chiloscyllium plagiosum
GTGAATGCGACGGTGAACCAGACAGAACAGTCTACAGATGCACAGATCAGGACATTGATAACACTGCACACAGGAGTGATGTCCAGGAAACATACTGGGTAATAATAAGAACGAAATTGCTTCAGTATGACCTCACTGATAAGGACCAGTAGATCTGTTGCTGCCATTGTCACCAGATAGCGTGTTGTGCAGGGAGCAAGGCCACACTTTCCCTGGGATAGGATCATGATAGCCATTCAGTATGACCTCACTGATAAGGACCAGTAGATCTGTTGCTGCCATTGTCACCTGTTGTGCAGGGAGCAAGGCCACACTTTCCCTGGGATAGGATCATGATAGCCACACAATTCACTGTCAGAAGGATAAAGAAAAAATGACTTAATATTAATGAGCACTCTTTTCTGTATAAGTTTACAAGCAATCTGCATTGTTGCTACAACAGTAATAAAGATCAAGCAGTCATCACAAACTCTTTTTGGTGAGTCCTTGCATTAATTTATGAGGATGAAAACAAATCATCAGAGTGCTGAAATATCAAAACAGGGCAGCTTTAAATCAATTGTGATTAAAGTGAAAAGGTGTATTGGGGAAGGGGGGAAAAGTTTTTGTATGATCGGTTTGAGGGTCGATGCGGTTCAACAACAAAGGGATGATGATCCTAGGCAGTGATAATCCATGCTGTTAAAATGTGATTTCCAGGTGGAGGTAAATGCTTCATGTGCAAGCACAATGAAAGATGAGGGAGTTGGGATTGTGGTAAATCTGGTCAAGCGCAAACCCCAACCATCTGTAAATATGATGGGGAATGACAGGCTGATCCACCATCTGTAAATATGATGGGGAATGACAGGCTGATCCTTTTGGTTGAACCAACATTGTGGTTGCATGGAGATAGAGGTAACAGTAACAAGATACCATTGCCAACCCCGGCAAAGCTGCACTAATTCTCCTCAGTTATCACCACATCACATCCAAGAAGGTAACTGTAGTGAATTGACACTGGATTCTTTACTTTCAATGTGAATTCCTGCAAGCTTTCGAAAATTAATAACATGCTGTTCATCATTCAGTTCAAAATGTACTGGAAGTTTACAAAGGCAAAATGTCGAGTTAAACTGGGTGTTGTTCAGAAGCTCGGGTGGATTTCGCAGGGCACCTTTAGTAAAGTAAACTGTCCAGGCATACACTGGAAATTCAGTGTTCCAGAAGATTTCTTGTGGACAGGTATCTAAATTGAAAGAAACTACAGAGAGTTAGAAACACAGGCCAGATCATACACAATCCAACCTTTCATCCATTGACTGAATGTACATTTCTTGTTGCCGGAGAAAGCCAGCCAACACCATTAAAGAGCCTCCCACCCCAGTTAAACTCTCCTTCAACCTCTAGCGTCAGTTCGGAGATACAAAACCATAAACACACAGAGCACTATGTTCAAGACTAGCTTCATCCCCATAGTTATTTGCATTCTGAATGGACCTCTCAAAGTTTCAACCTAATGTTGATCTTGCTTCTTGAGCACCTTCCTTGCAGCTATAACTCTGTATCCCTCACTCTGTTCAATCACCCGGTGGCCTTTGTGTCTTTCCAAGGAATATTCGCGGCACTGCAAGCAAAACAAGTATTTTTTCCCCCACAATACAAAGGTAAACGTGACAATATAATAATAAATTATGTCAAATCAACTCATGGTTCAGAAAAAACGGTAAACAACAGAGATGATGGAAGAGTAACCCTGTCAGTCAGCAGAGCCTGTGGAATACCTTGTGAGGCAAGACACATTGCATAGTGTCTGTAGCTGAACAGTGTGAAATGCCTGAGGATGGCTTGCTCAATGTTGGGGGTGAGGGGGGGGGGGTTGCTATAACTTCAAAGGCACTGGCATGGAATGCTGCATCACCGGGAAAGTTGCTGAAATGACAGAGATGCTGCAAAAGCAAGAGGATACCCCAAAAAGTAACAGAGTTTGGGATAATTGCAGTCAGGATCATTGTTGGAGTCAATGGCTCTGGGGGAAGTATTGGTTGAAAAGACAATGGCCCAGCTGGGAGTTGGAGAAGTTTTGGAGAAATAGAGACTTACAGCACAGAAAATAAAAATGTACTTTGCCCGATAGAATCCATGAAACAATTGCCTCACAATTCTCATCCAGTTTTCCAGCATTAGGTCCATAACCCAGGCATTACAAGATGCACATTTAAAGAGTTCTATGCTATCGGGGATCTGCTTCTACTACCCTGACAGGAAGTAAGTTCCACATTGTCACAACACTTCCGGTGGAAAACTCAAAACAGACCACAAAGGGGAAAACTTATATCCTTCTGTGCTGTCTAGGCCCCTTTATAACAATATACTTTTAAATGATGCCCCTATCAATCTCCCCTGCTCCAAGGAAAACAATCCCAGTCCATCCAATCTCCCTTCATACCCAAAACTTTACTATCTTGGAGTCTTCCTGGAAAGTCTCCACGTTCTTTCAGACAATCAAAGTACTCCAACATTCTAGCTGTAGCCTAGCCAATATTTTATACAGTGCCAACATATTGTCCCTGCTCCTAAACTCTATGTCTCACATTTAAAAGCCAAAAAATCCCAATACCTTCTCAACCATTTCATCGACCTGCCCTACTACCTTAAGACCTTCATGTGCACCAAGATCCCTACTCAGTGTTTCCCAGGTTTCTACCATTCATAATATACCCCTTGGGTTTTGTGTCCCGCCAAGTGCATCAGCTCACATTCATGGATTGAATTCCAATTTCCAACAATTTTT
Organism: Chiloscyllium plagiosum; assembly: GCF_004010195.1. Classification (NCBI taxonomy): domain Eukaryota; kingdom Metazoa; phylum Chordata; class Chondrichthyes; order Orectolobiformes; family Hemiscylliidae; genus Chiloscyllium; species Chiloscyllium plagiosum. The sequence goes on from NW_025203577.1 coordinate 2,774, forward strand.
GCTGAACTTATCCTGGAAATCCCCTGATATGCAGAGTTCACAGCATTTTCGAGTACCACCTTTATCTTTCATTGAACATTGTGACCCTGTAATTTCCCTGTTTCCATCTTCAATACATCCCAATACATCCCATGGATTCACTTAAAAGTTTCTGCTCTCGGTCTAATCACACCCGATCTTATTCCCACAGTTTAGAACTTTGATTTCCCCCTCATCCTTGTCTTTTTCCATGTTAATTTTGAGTTATGATTACTGCCTGCAAAATGCTTCCTCACTGAGAGGTCAGCCCAGCTTCATTACCGAAAAATAAATCCAGGATCACTGTCAAAGTGGGGGAAGGTAAAGGAACAGTCTGGGATTAGCCAGGTGAAGCTATGAACTGTGTTGTAGGAAAGAGAGATTTAAAAACCCTCCAGTTTATCCAGCAGACAGCAACAGAAGGATAAGCGGTTCCAACAGCTGCCAATTGTTCCAGAATCAGAGGTAAAGCAGGAACACCCAGGATAAGAGATGGATTATGGGGTGGGGGAGCTATACCATTCAGAATGGCGGAGAACTGGAATCTAATAAATATTATCCAACCTGAACATTTGGAAGGAAACCATGGGAAATCGTCGAGGGTCATTTGACAGAAAATGATTTGCTCTCTCAGTGAGAATGGGTCATGTCCACTGTGGGTTTAAGGAATGCTCAGGTTTATTGTACATTTTACAGTCGAGCGGATAGCCACGGGTCAGAAAGGAAAGTCATCCTCAGTGTGTAGCTCTGTACTCATTCAGAAAATAAAACTACTTGCAGGTGGGACACGGGAAGCGGAATGAAGAATGTAATGACAAATCCAATGTTTAACAAGTTCGAGGGAACTGGTATTTATTTTTAATTCTTAGACTGGAGGCTACCTTCAGGGAAGGAGTTATTGGAAATGTCAGCAACTGCAATGGATCTTGGTCAGTCAGTGCAGTGGATCTCATAAACCCCGTGTTCTCACATTCCTGCGTGTATCTGTGTTTGTGCAGTTGTATTGAAAGCAGTGCATTTCCTCCTTCCTACTTTAGGGAGCACTACATTAAAAGAGTTTTGAGCTGGTTAATCTCCTTTACACCGTGTGGGTTTCAGATTCTGTTAGCTCTGACTGTTGGATGTTCAGAATCCGCTGTCGGCTTGGGTAACTATTAAGGAGCATGGATTGACCTTTCCAATTATGGGATTTGAGAAATAATTTTCTTCTTATAGAATCACGCAGCACAGAAACGGCCCCTTTGTCAACTCCTCCATCCTGACCAGATATCGCAAATTAACCAAGTCCCATTTGCCAGCATTTGGCCCATATCCTTCTAAATCCTTCCTGTTCATATACCCATGCCTTTTAAATGTTTAATTTTACCCACCATCACCACTGCCTCTCGCAGCTCGTTCCATCGATGTCTCGGTTCAGGAGTTCATAACATTTGACTAAGGATGATCATGTAGTAAAGCAATAAAACAACAGAATTTTTTTTAATATCTAATTTAACTGTCTGATATTTCAACTCGGGAGTGTGGATACATTGAATATTACATCAGAATGCAAATCTCTTAATTACAAGGAAAACCAGGAGAGATGTCATCCACAAATTGTAAATAATTATAAGCACTTACCAGGAACACCAATGATGGCAAGAATCATGTAGAAAACTTTCCTGGCTAATTGAATTGGCAGATGCATTTTCAGTGTAGAGTGGCAATCCTTTAATCTTGCACATAAAAATGCAAACATTAAACTCTGCGGTGTTACATTCTCTGCGTGTTTCCATTATATTCTGTGTGATCTCCACTGGGAGATTGGTGTTGCAGCTCTGATGATGACAACTTTATCATTCCCAGTTGGTAGAAGATGTTTCTCACTGAAATTAGATTGTGACAGAGAAGGGATGACCTCATCGAGGGAAGAATCATCATTGGAAACTGTGTTAATTAGAAAAACTCGTAATTCTCGCCACTTTGTGAACAGAGAGGCAGCCTGCTGTTGTAATAATGCTGCCTTCACATAAAGAGATTACATTGCTTTCTAGTGGATGGATGTGATTTTGTTTGCTGCATCAACCCTATTTTCCTCTTCATTAATGCCCCGCTAACATCGAAATTTGCTTTCTAACTTGTGTTGGATTTTTGTCCAGCAGCTTGGTGTTGAGGGAATGTACCTCACATTGTCTCCGTGATGTCAGTCATGACCATTTATTGTATGAATCCCTGACATTAGCGAGCCCTCTACCGTAGCTCTACCATGGGCTGTCATTACCCATGTCTCAGATAATTCCCATATCCCAGATTACCTGTAGGAATGTAGTTGACCTGTCATTGTACCATGTCCGTCCCATCTCTGTGTTGGAGAAATTCAGGTCCCCTCATTGTCACCCTCCTGCCGTGGCATGGATTTGCTTTTCCCAGTTGCTGATGCAATACCGTTCTGGTATAATCTAGTTTCCAAACCAGGCTCAGACGGATCATTTTCGCTCCTCACAAAGTATTCTTTGTTTTTGTTTGGAATCATCTCATTCTGCCATTTGCTCTTTTGACAATAACCTGAGTGCCCGTTTGCCT
>NW_025203577.1:5367-8685 GCF_004010195.1 Chiloscyllium plagiosum
TTTGGAATCATCTCATTCTGCCATTTGCTGTTTTGACAATAACCTGTGTCCATTTGCCTTCCTTCTCTCTGGCCCACAATTTTGAGAACACCTATTTAATAAAATCACTTCTAAACGAAACAGAAATGCCCAGCTTCTCCAAGCTATCAACATAGCTGATATCCACATTCCTGGGACAATTCTTTTAAAGATGTGCAGCGTTCACACATCCCTTGGAAAGTTCGGTGCTCAGGTCTATATGCGACAAATACATGCAGCATATCCCCAAGTACTTCAGGGCCCCAATTCATAAGCAGTTGCTGACATCAGTATTGGCTCAGAAATGTTTGGCAGGTCAGGTCATATTGGGACCACAGATGGAACCTCCATGTCCCAAACCAGAAGCCGAGAAACCAAAGAGAATCTGCCGCGGCCCAGGGGGAAGCGGATAGCATTGAACCTCATTCATTGGGTCAGGTGTCAAGGGGTATCTTAAACCAGAGAGGGATCAGGGGGGATTGGAGCTGTTTAGAGAGAGAGTACAGAAGGTAAGACAGCTCAGCTCAAAGCACGGCACTTAATGCTGCCCCGATTAAAATATTGAAGATGGCAGAGGGGCAGATGAGCTGAGACAGGGTGGGAGCTCTGCGATATTGATGATGTGGAAGGACAGTGTGTGTATCTGAGCACATTCTGTCAGTCTGAGTAATAGCAGTCATTCCTGGCACTGGATTCACTGAGGGGTGAAGTGTCAGTGAACAGAGCGGACTGTCCCTGTTATTCTGTTCCTGACTCTCCAGCTCCCGCTCTGTCAGTGACCTCTCAGTCTCCTGGGAAATGTGCATTCTCCAATATTGTCCGGTCTAAGGAATATCATTCCTAAATAACTCCTGTTCCAGGTAATAATAATGATGAATGTGTCTGTGTCTCCTCCTCTGTTCTGTACATGTCATTGTTCAGGATTGTGGGCACATTTATTGACAGACATTGAGGATGTTATGAAACAAACCAACCCCTCCCCCCGAAAATATATTAAGAAAATGGCCCAGGCCTTTTTATTTTAATTTTCTAAAGGTAAGTGTAAGGCATTATAATACATTTGTTCAAACTGCCAGGCTTGAAGCAAAACATTCTTTTACTCTACACTACCGATAAAATACAAACAAAAGAAAGGAACATTGGAATAACGTAGCTCTGTTGGAAAACCTACCCGGGTCTCTGGCGCTGCGAGGCAGCAGTGCTAACCACTGTGCCACCGTGCCGCCCACAGATTGGGTGACAGATTATTTAACTCCTGAATAGCAACTTGGACAAAACCAACGTCGTCTACAAAATCCCATGCAAGGACAGCCACATACGTTACGTTGGACAAACAGGAAGAAAATTAGCCACCAGGATACACAAACACCAGCTAGCCACAATAAGACACGAACCTCTCTCCCTCGTAGCCCTACACACGCATGACAAAAAAAGACACCATTTCGACTGGGACAACACATCTATCCTGGGACAGGCTAAGCAAAGAGATGCAAGAGAATTCCTAGAGGCCCGGCATTCCAACCACAACGCCATAAACAAACACAGATCGAGATAGCATCTATCAACCCTTCAGAAAACGAACAGGAAATGACATCACCACAAACCCCAGGAACCCCATCCAAGAGAAAGATATAAATAGAAAGCAGGAGACAACAGCTTCGCTTCACTTGGACGTTGCCACTGATGATGTTACCGAGCCAGGTAATGAAACATCTGGATATTAAACCTACAGCTCAGCGAGCAAATCCACACCCTGGTTAAATAGATATATGTAAGCAGGACTTTTAGTGTCTCGTCAGTCAAGGGCACTGACTCTGTGCTGTCTGTTTACATATATATAAAACCATGAGATTCAGATTCTCCTCAGTCAATGGCACGGAATCTGTGCTGGATGGTTAAATAAACATGCAAATCCAGGAGATTAAAATTCACCACAGTTTAGGGCACTGACATTGTGCTGGCTGGTTAAATAAATATACACAATCAGGAGATTTAGAATCTCCTCAGTTTAGGGCACTGACTCCGTGCTGGCTGTTTTAATATATATAACCAGGAGATTTAGAGTCTGCTCATTTTAGGGCACTGACTCTGTGCTGTGTGTTTAAATATAATAACCAGGAGATTTAGAGTCTATTCAGTTATGGGCACTGACTCTGTTCTGTCTGTTTAATATATATAACGAGCTGGTGAATTAACTATAATCAGGAGATTTAGATTCTCCTCATTTCGGGAACTGACTGTGTGGTGGCTGGTTAAAATTTTTATAACCAGAGTATTTAGAGTCTCCTCAGTTTGGGGCACTGATTCTGTGCTGGCTGGTTAATTGTATATCACCGGGGCGTTTTGGGTCTCCTCAGTCTAGGGCACTGATTCTGTGATGTTTGGTTAAATATATATAACCAGGATATTTATAGATTCCTCAGATTAGGGCACTGACTCTGCGCTGCCTGGTTAAATAATTATATATAATCAGGAGATTTAGAGTCTCCTCAGTTTAGGGCACTGATTCTATGCAGGCTGATTAAATAAATATAACCAGGGGATTTAGAGTCTGCTCATTCTTGGGCACTGACTCTGTGCTGTGTATTTAAATATACATAACCAGCAGACTTAGAGTCTACTCAGTTATGGGCACTGACTCTGTTCTGTCTGTTTAATATATATAAACGAGCTGGTTAATTAAATATAACCAGGAGATTTAGAATCTTCTCAATTAAGGCACTAACTCTGTGCTGTCTGTTTAAATATATATAATCAGGGACTAACTGTGTGTTGGCTGGTTAAATGTTTTATAACCAGGAGGTTTAGAATCTCCTCAGTCTAGGGCACTGACTCTGTGCTGGATGTTATATATATATAACCAGGAGATTTAGAGTCTTTTCAGTTTAGAGCACTGACTCTGTGTTGGCTGGTTAAATAAAAATATGAAACCAGGAGATTTAGAATCTGCTCATTATACGGCACTGACTTTGGGCTTGCGGGTTAAATACACACATATATACATTTTATATATATAAAACTAGGAGATTTACATTCTCACAAGTTTAGGGCTCAGAGTATGTGCTGGATGGATAAATATATATATATAACCAGGATATTTATGGTCTCCTCAGTTTAGGGCACTGATTCTATGTTGGCTGGTTAAATAAATATATATAACCAGGAGATTTAGAGTCTCCTCATTATAGGGCACTGACTCTGTGCTGGCTGATTAAATAAATATATAACTATGAGATTTAGATTCTGCGCATTATAGGGCACTGACTCTGCTGGTTGGTTAAATAAATATATAAAACCAAG
>NW_025203578.1:0-4663 GCF_004010195.1 Chiloscyllium plagiosum
CTTTATGCTAAGTCCAATAAAGTCCACAGCAGGCTAGTTCTAGCCAATTAAAACTAATAGTGGGAACACAAACAGATCGCAGACATCTTGATGCATGACGCGGGTATTAGACAGTTTCGAGGCCTGATAAAATGGGGTTTCACTAGTCATAACCCTGGGGAAAGCAAATTTCCTATTACAAATTTTATAAATCTTAAGATTCTTTCAGCAAAACTTACTATCTGGATACGAGGACCCCGTTGAGTCTTATACGAGTATCTTGTGACGAAGTAGCAAGAATTGTATCAACATTTCTAACAGCATTTTTTTTGTTCACGGCTAGCTTCTCTGGCATCAAATACCCTCCATATTTCATGAACAGAGAAGAAACAGCAAACGAGCAGAAAAAGAAACAGAAAATTAGCAAAGGAAGACAAGCCAAGCCAAAAAGATACGATAGAAATGAACTCGACAGAAAACTTACATTAATTAACAGCCTGACAACGAGTAATAATATTTCAGTTAATTTCTCCATTTTTTGTTTTATATGTGTAGGCTTCTTTTGCCACTTCCTTTGCTAAGACCGATCCTTTCGATCTGAAATTGAAAATAGATAACTAGCGGAATGAGGAGGAAAACCACACGTATATAAAATACTCACGTCTGGCCAGCCTCATTTCTCAACCCTCAACAGTAAAGGACTCAAGGCATTTACACCGCTATCTACAATCTATCCGTGCCGAACCAAGCGTCACGGCGCAAAATGAAGATCCAGACCTCCTTGCAGGGCCTCGCGGTCTTGGTGAGCTGAATCATGAGAAGTAAGGTCTGTTTCAAGCAAGATTACCAGTTTAATAAATTAAGGCAACCTGGCACAGATTTGTCCAACAACACAGAGGTTAAAAACTTCTGTAGTCCATGGATAAATGACGCACTTACGTTCGAAAATTAGACATTATTAATGTGTGTTTTAAGAGATAGTACAGCCTTAATGATCATAAAAAGACCCATCACATCTGATAAGGGGAAATGATTTGCAGCAGGTTAATCCAATGATATTTCCTCGAAAGGGTTCTTAATTACAAAGAAAGTCAAATCAACAGTAATGTGTTGACATGATTGACAACAGGCGAATCCAGTGATATTCCGTGGGAAAGGGGCCTTAGTTACGTAAATTACCATGTCATGGTCGGAGTTCAAGTTTAATTAGAATACCAAATCACTGTCTTAGGATTCATATAATGAAAACTCCATTGTTTTATTTTATTTCTAAATACAACTAACTTAGCTAACCATCAGTTCAAGTCTCAGAGTGAAATCATTACTTGCAGTCATTTTGACGTGTTATTTTAAATTGAAAAGCCATTTTTTGGTTCATAAAAATCTACATATACTTGTTGCTTCTGACAACAGCCTAAATTAAAATCTTAGATACTCACTGACAACAGCCTAAATTAAAATCTTAGATACTCACACGATAACAAAATATTTGGAGGGAAATAGACAAAGGAAAGGCAGATGGGATTATTTATTTTGGGATTATCGTTGGCACAGACATTTTGTGCTGAACATGTGTTGCTGGAAAAGCGCAGCAGGTTAGGCAGCATCCAGGGAACAGGAGAATCGACGTTTCGGGCATAAGCCCTTCTTCAGGAATGAGGAAAGTTTGTCCAGCAGGCTAAGCTAAAAGGTAGGGAGGAGGGACTTGGGGGAGGGGCGTCGGAAATGTGATAGGTGGAAAGAGGTCAAGGTGAGGGTGATAGGCGAGACTGGGGTGCGGGGGGAGAGGTGGGGAAGAAGATTGCAGGTTAGGAAGGCGGTGCTGAGTTCGATGGATTTGACTGAGACAAGGTGGGAGGAGGGGAAATGAAATTTTCAGCTCTGATCTCCAGCATCTGCAGACCTCACTTTCTCCTAGCCATAGTGAAGCCACACAGTGTCTAACTCAATGACTCGTCTCTGGTAAATACGAACGTTGTTGATCTCCTCTTGTGTTGAAATCAGAAACAGACATGAAGGTGACAATTGGAAGCCACCCACCCTGCACTGAGACTGAAGCCAGCCGTCTCTGGTTTGATGTTTTCAAGAAAGACCTTTATATCTGCGATGGGAAGATTTGGGTGTCAATCTTACAAGGTAATGCAACAATATCATTAAGGTAGAGATGGATTGTTTGTAGTGCCACCCCTCAGTGAAGTTGTTAATGAATAAATAGAATACATAAAGAAAGAAAGTCACATTTGTATGAACCTCAGCAAGGCTCATTACGGTCAATGAAATTTTTTTTACTCAGCCAATGAAACAGGGCACAATAAGCTCCCACAAACAGCAATATGATAGTTGCCAAGTGACCTGCTTTTGCAATGTTGATTGGTCAGGACTCCAGGGTTAACTCCCTTACTATTCTTTAAAATTGTGCTATGGTATCTTCTCCCTCCACTTGAGAGGATAGAATCATAGAATCCCTACAGTGTGGAAACAGGCCCTTCAGCTCAACAAATCCACACCAATCTTCTGAAGATCCATTCCCCTATCCTATTATCCTATACTTACCCGTGACTAATGCACCTAACCTGAACATTATGACAATTTAGCATGACCAGTTCACGTACCCTGCATGTCTTTGGATTGTGGGAGGAAACCTGAGCACCCAGAGGAAACCCACACAGACATGGGGAGAATGTACTGTCGCCCAACGGTAGAATCAAATGCAATACCCTGGTGCTGTGAGACAGCAGTGCTAACCACTGAGCTACCATGCCAGATAGATGCGACCTTTTTTCTTAACAATTCGCCTCTGACTGCACACCCCTGCTCAGGACTACACTGGGGTATCAACCCAGATTAGAACTTTCTAAAGAGCAAGGCAAGTTTTTCATGCCTCTGTATTCTTCCACAACCCAGGGGAAATACATGTGAGTCTTTCATATTTGCCCAATGTATCCTTTATGCTCAGTCCAATAAAGTCCACAGCAGGCTAGTTCTAGCCAATTAAAACTAATAGTGGGAACACGAACAGATCGCAGACATCTTGAAGCATGACGCGGGTATTAGACAGGGTCGAGGCCTGATCAAATGGGGTTTCACTAGTCATAACCCTGGGGAAAGCAAATTTCCTATTACTAAATTTATAAATCTTAAGATTCTTTCAGCAAAACTTACTATCTGGACACGAGGACCCCGTTGAGTCTCATACAAGTATCTTGTGACGAAGTAGCAAGAATTGTATCAACATTTCTAACAGCATTTTTTTGTTCACGGCTAGCTTCTCTGGCATCAAATACCCTCCATATTTCATGAACAGAGAAGAAATAGCAAACGAGCAGAAAAAGAAACAGAAAATTAGCAAAGGAAGACAAGCCAAGCCGAAAAGATACGATAGAAATGAACTCGACAGAAAACTTACATTAATTAACAGCCTGACAACGAGTAATAATATTTCAGTTAATCTCTCCATTTTTTGTTTTATATGTGTAGGCTTCTTTTGCCACTTCCTTTGCTAAGACCGATCCTTTCGATCTGAAATTGAAAATAGATAACTAGCGGAACGAGGAGGAAGACCACACGTATATAAAATACTCACGTCTGGCCGGCCTCATTTCTCAACCTTCAACAGTAAAGGACTCAAGGCATTTACACCGCTGTCTACAATCTATCCGTGCCGAAACAAGCGTCACGGCGCAAAATCAACATCTAGACCTCCTTGCAGGGCCTAGCAGTCTGGGTGAGCTGAATCATGAGGAGTAAGGTCTGTTTAAAGCAAGATTACCAGTTTAATAAATTAAGGCAGCCTGGCGCAGATTTGTCCAATAACACAGAGGTTAAAAACCTCTGTAGTCCATGAAGAAATGGCGCACTTACATTCGAAAATTAGACATTATTAATGTGTGTTTTAAGAGATAGTACAGCCTTAATCATCAAAAAAAGACCCATCACATCTGATAAGGGGAAATGATTTGCAGCAGGTTAATCCAATGATATTTCCTCTAAAGGGTTCTTAATTACAAAGAAAGTCAAATCAACAGTAATGTGTTGACATGATTGACAACAGGCGAATCCAGTGATATTCCGTGGGAAAGGGGCCTTATTTACGTACATTACCATGTCATGGTTGTAGTTCAAGTTTAATTAGAATACCAAATCACTGTCTTAGGATTCATATTATGAAAATTCCATTGTTTTATTTTATTTCTAAATGCAACTAACTTAGCTAACCATCAGTTCAATTCTCAGAGTGAAATCATTACTTGCAGTCATTTTGACGTGTTATTTTAAATTGAAAAGCCATTTTTTGATTCATAAAAATCTACATATACTTGTTGCTTCTGACAACAGCCTAAATTAAAATCTTAGATACTCACACGATAACAAAATGTTTGGAGGGAAATGGACAAAGGAAAGGCAGATGGGATTATTTTATTTTGGGATTATCGTTGGCACAGACATTTTGTGCTGAAAATGTATTGCTGGAAAAGCGCAGCAGGTCAGGCAGCATCCAGGGAACAGGAGAATCGACGTTTTGGGCATAAGCCCTTCTTCAGGAATGAGGAAGGTTTGTCCATCAGGCTAAGATAAAAGGTAGGGAGGAGGGACTTGGTGGAGGGCCGTCGGAAATGAGATAGGTGGAAAGAGGTCAAGGTGAGGGTGATAGGTCAGGCTGGGGTGGGGGCGGAGAGGTCAGGAA
>NW_025203578.1:5401-8688 GCF_004010195.1 Chiloscyllium plagiosum
TCCATCGAACTCAGCACCGCCTTCCTAACCTGCAATCTTCTTCCTGACCTCTTCGCCCCCACCCTAGTCTGACCTATCACCCTCACCTTGACCTCTTTCCACCTATCGTATTTCCGAGGCCCCTCCCCCAAGTCCCTCCTCCCTACCTTTTATCTTAGCCTGCTGGACAAACTTTCCTCATTCCTGAAGAAGGGCTTATGCCCGAAACATCGATTCTCCTGTTCCCTGGATGCTGCCTGACCTGCTGCGCTTTTCCAGCAACACATTTTCAGCTCTGATCTCCAGCATCTGCAGACCTCACTTTCTCCTCACAGACATTTTGTGCCAAACAGCCACTTTCCATGCTGATTGACTCAATAACTTAATGCGTGTCTGTCTTCAGGGGAACATGGTAATTAGCTAGTCTGCATTTCTGTGCAACAAGTGGTCTGAAATTGGCCAGATTACGACCGTATGTGCCATAATCAATTGAAGCCTGATTACTGCAGCCTCTGCTAAAACTACAAGCCTTAAATCCAGATATTATTGGGGTAAATCTGCGCTGCTCCTCCAGAAATATCCAGACTCTCCTTCCTTAATTCCTTTAGAACTAATGATCTAAAAATCTGTCCTGTTGAAAATACTGTCAAGAGAATAGAACGAGAGAAAAATTCACCAGTCCACAGCAGGTTGACAGCAGCAGTCAGCAGTGAGACAGCTGGTGGAAAAACAGACGAATCTTACCCCAGCGCGGAAAAGCATGGCCAGGGCGGAGAAGAGCAACCCCTCTGAATGAAAGCGGAACTTGGAGAGTCTTCACGCCTATGGCTTAAGTAAAAATTCTCAGGCCTTACGTTTTACATTTTATTTGCATAGCTTCTCACTTTTATTCTAACAAAACTGCAGCGCTTAACATTGTAACTTATTTCTTTTCCTTTCACCATTTGTCACTAAGATGTTGTACCTGGGTGCATTTTCCATAAGACGCCGCTGTGTGTGGAGGTATTGCTTACCCTCCCTGTTTTTTGTAGCCTATGCCTGAAAAGACGTAGCAAAAAACCCATCCATCCAAAACAATACTCTGGCTGTCGCAACACTCCCAGGCAGCTTAACAGAGTGTGGGACTCGTTAGAAAAACACTTCCTGTTTGGTCATGGATCAGGCCACGACATTTTTGGACGAGCGGCTGCATCTCGGACTGCCAACCCCGCCTCTCGGTGTCTTTTGTTGGAGGACGAGCAGCTCCAGCTCTGCCCTTCATTCAGCCCCCTGCTTCCTACTGGCCTGTGACGCCATCAAGCCTGAGCGGCAGGGACTGGAGCATACGCATATTTAATGTGGATTGTGAGCATGCGTGCCTCCAGTGAAGCTGTAATGATATGCCCCCATTCCCAGGCGGTGAGCGACGGTTAAAAGGGAGTTCAGCACCAGAGGTAATATTCCGGTGAGTGAGGGTGAAAGGGGAGGGCAGTGCCGGTAGCTCTATTCTGGTGAGTGAGAGTTGAAGCAGAGGGAAGCGTCAGGAAGTATATTTCGGTGAATGAGTGTTAAAGGGGAGGGCAGGGCCAGGAGAGATATTCCATTGAAAGAGGTCTAATCTGGAGGGCAGCGACAGTAGCTATATTCCAGAGAGTAAGGGTGAGAGGGCAAGACAGTGCCAGTAGCTCCATTCCAGTGAGTGAGTTTTAAATGGGTGGGCAGCGCCAGGTGCTATATTCCGTTGAGTGATGGTGAAATAGGGAGAGCAGCACCAGGGCCTATATTCCGGTCAGTGAGGGCTAATGGGGAGAGCAACACCAGGAGCTATATTCCACTGAGTGTATATTCCAGTGAGCAAGGATTACAGGGAAGGGCATCACCAGTAGTTATATTCCAGTGATAGAGGATTCCATCTAGAGTGGAGCCAGGAGCTATATTCTGGTAAAGTTTTTCATGTTTGGTCAGTGTAAGGTTCGAGACCCAAGTTTAAGCCACAGAGAGCCTCAAGATTCTGCCCAGAAAAAAAAACCCATGGCAGGGGATGGTATTCTTTGGGTTTTTAAATATAATTTAGCGGTTCTCTGTTTATTTATCTGTCTTTGGTGGGAACGGGCTGGAAAGAAATGTCATTGGTTAAATCATTGCTGTGTTCCCTGAGGAGTATGTGCTGTTGGGAGACCGTTGGGTGTACTTTGATGACTGAGATTGATGGGAAAATGACCTGGTAAATTTCTGTGTCCCTGAGATATCGTCAGGGAACCTGACATGCAGTTCCAGTGCACAGGAGGCTGAGAGTAGAGAGGGCATGGACAGAATATCACGGCCACAGGAATATGCTGGCAGACAGTAAGCTGGTTTGAAGTTTTCGAAGTAAGGTGGTGAGCTTGCAGCATGGACAGTTACCAGGGACGTCGATGTTGTGGTCATTTCGGAGACATGGATAGAGCAGGGTCGGAATGGATGTTCCAGGTTCCAGGATTTAGAGCTTTCATTAAGAACAGGCAAGGGATTAAAGAGGGGGAGATGTGGCCTTGTTAGTTTAGGACAGAACAACGGTGGCTAAAATAACTTTTGCCAACTCGTCTATTGAGATTGTATGTGCTGAGGTTACAAACAGGAGAAGAGAGGTCACACTTTTGTGTTTTTTCGTATAGGCCTCCGCAGAGTCCCATGGATATGCAGGAGAGGATCGGCAAAAAGATTCTGAGCACGAGTGAAAGGAACAGGGTGGTCATTAAGCGGGACGTTAACTTCTCCAACATTGATTGGAAATGCTATAACTCTCGCACGTCGGTTGGAACAGGTTTTTGTCAAATGTGTGCAGGAGGGTTTCCTGACAAAATATGTCGAAGGGCATACTAGAGGAAAGGCCAAACTGGATCTGTGCTTGGTAATGAATCAGGGAAGGTGTTGATTTCGTGGTAGGTGAGCACTTTAGAGAGAGTGACAAAAGGTTTGTTAGGTTTAATTTAGCGATGGGAAGGGATATGTACATGCCAGAGTCAAGAGTTAAAAATGGGAAATGGCAATTATAATGCGGTTAGGGAAGACTTAAGATGCATAGAGTGGGGTCGCAAAATGCAGGGGATTGGGACAATCGAAATGTGGAGCTGGTTTAAGGAACAGATATTTGTCCTTGATCGGTATTTCCTGTCAGGCGTGGAGGAAGTGATTAGTTAGGGTAACAATGGTTTACCAGAGAAATTGTATCTCTTGTTAAACAGAAGGAGACTTATGTGAAGATCAGACGAGATGGTTCAGATGAGTCGATGGAGAGTTACAGATTAGCTCGGAAGGATTTAAAGCTGATGTTAGGAAGAACAAGGATT
>NW_025203579.1:0-3499 GCF_004010195.1 Chiloscyllium plagiosum
ACAGTGGGGCTGAGACCCCAACCTGATCAGCCAAAATCTTAATGCCTGGTGGATAAGGCTCACAGTATCCAATGACCCATTCCTGCTCCTCAGTTCCATGTTCCTGTGTTCCATTCAGCCTCTCAAACCTGCTAGACAGGAGCAGTTGGAGGCCACTTACTGCTATCACCTCGTCCACAGAAACAGAGGAGATCATTCTGTCCTTCAATACTTTCCCACACGGTTTGGGTGATTTGGAAAATGTAATTGGAAAAGCCAGGCTGGGTATGAAAGAGGCCCTTCATCTCTCTTTCCAGAGCTTCCCCATTCTGCAAAATATGTTCCATTTGTGGGTCACGTTATCGAACAGTTTCACCGTGAACACAGCTCAGGTACCTCACCCAGAGATGGCTCAGAAAATCCTCTGGACTCCCTGACTATAACATTCAATATCAGAACTTCCAGGAAAATAACACCCACTAACTTTCCAATAAAGAGTGTGAGAACATAGAAACAGAAGCAAGTCATTCGCACCCTACCCCCACCCCTCAAGATTGACTTGCCCTTCAGTAAGATCATGGCTGATCTTCTCTCGGTCTCAAGTCCTCTTTCATGTCTAATTCTGCTTAGCACTCAACTCTCTGACAGGTCAAAGTCCATCTAAAGCCTCTTTAAATACTTTCGTAGAACAGAGAACTTGGGTAGTACAGGCCTTTCGGTCCACCATGCTGTGCTGCGCTTTTATCTTACTCTAAGATCAGACTCATTGACATACTTAAGTGCATTATCCTTCATGTGCTATCCAAGCATCACTTAAATGTCCCGCAGGTATCTGACTCGACCAGCATTGCTGATAGTGCATTCCACGCACCCAACACTCTCTGTGTAAGGAACCGAACTCTGACATCTCCCCAAAACCTTCCTCCGTCACGTTAAAATTATGTACCCTCGTTATATACATTTCTGCCTGGGGAAAAGGTCTCTGGCTATTCACTCTATCAATGCCTATCATATTGTACATCTCTATCCAGTCACCTTTCATCCTGCTTCACTCCATTGAGAAAAGCCCTAGCTCCGTCAACCTTTCTTCATAAGACCTGCTCTCCAGTCCAGTCAGCATCCTGGCAACTTCCCTCTGCACCCTCTCTAAAGCTTCCTCATCCTCCCCAGAATGAGGTGACCAGAATTAAACAAAGTTTCCCAAGTGTGGTCTGCCCAGGGCGTTACAGATCTGCAGCATCACCTCGCGGCTCTTAAATCCAATCTTCCTGCTTATCAAAGCTAACATACTATACGCCTTCTTAACAACCCTATCACAATTTGGGTAGCAAACTTAATGGATCTATGGACATGGACCCCAAGATCTCTCTTTTTCTCCACACTGCCATCAATCCTGACGTTAACCCTGTATTCTGCATTCACATTAGACCTTGCAAACAGAATCATTTCATACTTTGCCAGGTTAAAATCCATCTGCCACTTATCAGCCCAGTTCTGCATCCTGTGAATGCCCCATTGCAACCGGCATCAGCCCTACACACTATGTACCTGTCCACAAACTTTCCGTGTAATCGGTAAACTTACTAACCCACTCTTCCACTTTCTCATCCAAGTCATTTATAAAAACCACAACGAGCAGCGGTCCCACAACCGATCCATGCAGAACACCACTGGTCCCTTTCAGTGATCTAGCTCCCTTAACTCTCTGTGTAAGAGAATTCCTGATATTCCTTTCCCTCTGAAGAAAACATTCTCTGCTTCTCCATCATGACCTACTGAAATGAACAAAAGAGGGAATACAGACGCTCAAGTAAGAGAGACTGACCCCGAAGTCAAGGCAGTATTAGACTGAGGATGGCATCAAGGATCCTGAGCAAAATCGCATTCATGAGAATCGATTATGACCTCTCCACCGCTCGGAGTTACACGGATCAGAAGTGGGGATATTCACTGAAGACTACGCAATGTTCAGAAAAAAAATCAGCCCTCAGCTTCTGAAGCCATCTGTGTCCATGTGCGACAAGACCTAGAGAACATTCAAACTTTTGCTGGTAAGGTTTTGGTAACATTCATGTAACAGCACTGCCAGGCACTGCGCATTTCCCCAGAAAAAGGAAAAGCTCATTCAGTACCTCAATGTGGGTTCACAAGAATATGGGGAAGTCATACACCCCATCAAAACGACTGGGCAAGAGAGGGATAACCCAATCAGTCCCTCCTGCCTATGCCATAGGAAGACAAGGAGACCACTCACACCCATGAATCATTTAAACGGGTCAGAAAGATACCATTTCACATCTGGAGCCATTTACAAAGCTACAAGACTTGGTCATTCAGCTTCTTAGATCACTAACACAGGAAGAGGAAGGTGTCAGAAATGCTCCAATATCACACACAAATGCTGCATAGACTGCTCTAACTTGTTCCATATTGCTTCATTACTCATAGTACTTATGTGTTACTTTATCATGGTTTTCTGGCAGTGGGAATGAAGAGAACATATTTCCCCATTCACCAAAGTGTTGTCCATTCCAGGAAGGTAGACCCATGGTCTCTATGTAGGTCAGAAGCTGGTGGGGAATGGCTAACAGTTTCAGAATGAAGGTATTGTGGCTGCTGTGTGCACTGTGGCTTCAGTGCAGGGTCACACAGCAACTGTACATTAAAGTTAATTCAGAGTCTGTACTTCTCTGCCTTTAGACATGGGGCTCTGCAGAGGAATGGACACTACCGGGAAACAAGCATCCAATGAGAAGTATGGAATTTTCACCCTATTCAATTGCTTGGGACATAATGAGTGTCCAACTATAACCATGAAGTTTCAACTTCTTATTCCCTCATATTGTTACATATTAAACACGAGTTTGTTCGCTTTCTTCTTATAGTAACATCATGCCAGGGTTTAGTCTGGTGAAATCTCTTTGGACTGTATCGCTGAAAAGATAATTATTTTTTAATCAGATTCTGCATGTACACAATATCCCAAATAATCTCCAAACAAAACACTGCCATTGGGAAAGATGCATTTACTCTGGTACTTTAATCATTTTGCGTGAAGAGCCATATATCATTTACTTGCTGCTGCGTAAAAATTCTGTCAGTGTTTTATGACCAAGTGCATCCAGGTCTGTTTCAACAACAGCACTTCCCAACTTCTCACTATTTAATGTGAATGCGATATTTATTGTTCCTGTCTGAAACATTTTATATTTTTCGAAGAGCTGTTGCCCAAACACTGATCCTACTGATACCCCAAAGTGTTCACTCCAGATTAAAAAAAATATACTCTCTTCATTCTCTCGATTATCCAACTTTTAATACATTCGGTGTATTCCACCGCTACCTACCCATGGACTCTAAGATTCTTTACTCACCTGTATTCAACCATGTTAAATATCTGCTTAATCTGCAAATACTCCACTCCCATTGGTTCTCAATTGTCGATGTCACAACAGACAATCTCCACAAAACCAAGCAGGTTTATCAAAGATCATTTCCCCTTCCTAAATCTAGGCCGAAT
>NW_025203579.1:4878-7313 GCF_004010195.1 Chiloscyllium plagiosum
CTGAGTTTCTCTTCCTGGTTGAGAAACCGTTGCATCTCTGCACAGTCCCACAGTAAACGTTTCTCTCCTCAAAGAAGCATTTGACAGTTTAACATTACCTTTCTCTGTATGTCAACAACTATAAGGGCAGCACCAGTATTGCCAATGGATTTGATAATGACGTTCAGAGAAGAGAGATAGAGGGAACCTAACTCACTATAAACAGGGACATATCTAAATGGACGTGATATTCAGGAATATGGGAAATGTGGAAATGTGAGAATAACTTGCCATTTTGTTTTCTGTTCAGTTCATCATCAGCAATCCCTTTGCTCACTTTTTATTTATTTTTCTCTCTTTTTCTGGCAATTTCTCCGTCCATTCTATTTAAACCTGGTCCCCACCTACTCTCCAACCGAACCATCCCTGATGCCAAGATTAAGAATAGTATTTCCCAGTTTGTTTTCAGTTGTGAAGCAGGGTCACTGGACTCCAAAACGGTCTCTGAATTGCTCCTGACAGAGGCTGCCATATCTGCTGAGATTCTCCAACCATTTCCGATGCTGGAGAATTTTATTTTAAATCTCTCGCACCCACCGTTCCTTGGTTTCTTTCACCTTTAATGCTGTTGTTTCACGGGATGCCAGCAACACGAGAAAAGGCAGCATTTGTTGTCCATCACTAATTGTCCTTGACCACGCAGCCATTTGTCAAGACAAAATGGAGTCAACAATTTTGTTGTGGTTCTGAAGTCACACTAAGTTCAGACTGGGCAATAATGTTAAGTTTCTTTACCAAAGATTTTAAGTCAAATAATAAAAATTAATCGTGACGGTTTCTGGTTTCCATAAGTGAAATTAGGTTTCATTCCAAGTTTTGTCATTCGAATTTAAGCTCTGATATGGGCTGTGGTAGGATTTTAAACACTGCCTTGGAGTCACAGCCCGTGCCTCTGAATTACCCGTCTAGTTACATTATCAGTCTGATACAGAATCCTTATTCCCGAATCCATATTCCCTCGTCCCTGCCAGAGTGAGTTGGCGGGGAAATCAGTTTAACTACCAATTGTCAAAAGGAGTTTGGGAAAAAAGAGAAAGAGAGATTGAGAGATAATTTCATGCAAGAGCACAGATTTCAGAATGCTGAAATGAAAACATTTCGACAGCATTCTGCAACATGAGCCTGCATTCCCTGTAAAGATAGATGAAGTGGACATTGGTGTTAGTAAAGATGATGGAGATTTTTGGATGAGCATTTGTTCTGCAACTTTGTAACTGGGTGTGGGGTCAGCAGAGTCTTCGACTCATTGGGCTGAATCTAACAATGTTTTGTCTCAGTGACATTTTTGTTGAGTGTGACGGGGGCTTGTCTGTACGAGGCTGAGCTAGTTTCTTGGTGCTATCGTATCGAATTCACGTCATTAACTACCCACTCAATCTCATCGTGTTTCACTCATTCAATACCAGCCCAATTCTCCAAACCAACATGGCTGGAGTGACTTATCATCTCACTTATGCCCCTGGATATTCCGTCATCACTGCTATTGGTGCCATCTTTCAAACTGTTGAAATTTCTCACTTTGGAGCAACCCTCTACAGTTGACCCCGTACATGGCAGATAAGGGGAATTAATACAACATTTTTTCATCTCTCTCTCTCTCCCTCTCTCTCCACTTATGTTATATTCAAACACAATTAGTAATTCTGGCTCACTCTGTCTCACTTTATTGTATTCAGCCAAACACTGCTTCTAAACACTTGCCCCGTTATGAAATACAATTTCAAGCAGAAAACGTTTTTATCCTCAGCTGGTATCTTGACCGTTATCTGAATTGTACCATTTTCCTTGTTATGAACATTTCGTTTGCCCTTTGTCTGTGACTGTTTCTGTCTGCAGCAGTTACACTGTCTCCCACTCAGTTGGCTGGACGGCTGATTTGTGATACAGAGGGAATCCAGTAGAGCAGATTCAATTCCCCACACTGACAGAGATTACCATGAAGGGGACAGTCTCTCAACAATGAGCAATGTAGCATGGCCAATCCACTCTAAACCGCACATCTTTGTACTCTGGAATGAACCTGGAGAATTGGGGGGAATCCATATAGATATGTGGTGAATTTTCAAAGTCCATATAGAGGGTCACCTGAGGTTTGGAATTGAACCCAGCTCCTTGCTGACTTGAGGCAGCAGTGATAACCACATATCCATCATACACCTCAGTAGGTTCTATTAATTACCTGTAGCTGACTAAAGAAATCTAACTGAGTTGTTCTGATAACTGAACCTGTCTTAGACCTTTAGCATTGGCCATATTACCAACCTGGTTACATTTAAAATCTGCTGTGAACAGTAGAGGAGTGGGACTAGAAAGGGAAACAGTGGCACCCTCCAACCTCAGTCAGAACCGGAGTGAGGAGAAATCCGCAAAGTGGGAATTCATTCAAGTGGGAATTC
>NW_025203579.1:7427-8688 GCF_004010195.1 Chiloscyllium plagiosum
AGCAGATAGAGGACACTCCGAAAGTTAGGTGTAGGTTGGGAAATGTACTTGGAAAATCCAGGCTGGGTCAGGAAATGACTACCACCCCCTTCCCTCTTTCCAGGCTTCCCCACTCTGTAACTTCTACTCCAGATGCGGGTCATGTTACAGACCCAAATTCGCTGTGAATACAGCCCCCATACCCCACACAAGGTCAACTCAGACAGATTCCCTGCTCTCCCTGAATGCAACATTTTACATCCTGACTTCCAGGTAAATAGCCAGTTATTTTCCAAAAGCATAACATGAGAACCGTGCGAAATAGGAACAGTAGCGGGCTATTTGGCCCCTCAAGCCTGCACTGTCAATCAATAAG
Organism: Chiloscyllium plagiosum; assembly: GCF_004010195.1. Lineage (NCBI taxonomy): Eukaryota > Metazoa > Chordata > Chondrichthyes > Orectolobiformes > Hemiscylliidae > Chiloscyllium > Chiloscyllium plagiosum. The sequence goes on from NW_025203579.1 coordinate 7,783, forward strand.
AACATGGCTGGTCTACTCCAGGGCTCAACTCCACTTTCCTGCTAACTCCTTGTATCTCTCAACTGACAGATATGTCCAAAACAAATCCAGCCCGCCTGTAAATACGTTCAACGTCCCTCCACACTCTCTGTGTTAGGGAATTCCAGCCATTCACCACCTTCTGAAAAAGATAATAATTTACATCTCAGTTTGAAATCGATATTCCTTATTCTGTATCAACATCCCTGAGTTCGACACTATGCCTTGGTGTGGAATCACATTCTCAACACCGACCTTTTCAAGCCCACTCTGTATTTTGTCCATTTCAGTAATGTCACCCTCATTCATTTAAACCGCAATGAATAATCGCCTCAGCATTTTGATGTATTCAATAAATCAGATCTTTCATCCCAGGAACCAATCTGGTGAACAAACATTTGTGCATCGGCATGCTGACGTTATGTTTCATATACAGGAACACTCCAATCCGTTGTACTGCTCTTTTGTGGGAGTCTTCCCCATTAAATAACAACATGCCTTTTGGTTGTCAGTGTCATCCACAAACTTGGATGAATATTGCACTGAGCTCCCGCCGTCAGGCTATCAGTATAGATTGTAAGCAGCTCTAGTCATCGCACTGGCATTTGTGGTCTTCCAGAAGATACTTTTTTCCATCAAGATCGATGAATCCTGACTCTCCGATTTCTAAGTGTTTACCAATTATCATCCCATGCTAATGCATTATCCGTCATACCACAAGCTTCTGTCTTGTGTAAGAACATTTATTTTGTGATACCTTGTGGAAAATCTCAAGAAAGCCTCATGTGTACCAGTCCACCTTTATCAGTTACATTCTCAGGGATCTCCAGAAAAACTTTGCATGATTTTACAGGAAAAATATAGTTCGCCGTTAACAAGACCATGCTG
>NW_025203580.1:0-4769 GCF_004010195.1 Chiloscyllium plagiosum
CTGCGTGAAAAAGTTGCCCCTTAGATCTCTTTTATATCTTTCCCCTCTAACCCGAAACCCATGCCGTCTCGTTCTGGATTCCCCCAGCCCAGGGAAAAAACTTCGTCTATTTATCCTATCCATGCCCCTCATGATTTGATACATGTATAGTTACAACGTTTAAAAGACATTTGGATAAGTACATGAATACGAAAGGTTCGAAGCTTTATGGGCCAAACACATTGGTAGGTGGGACGAGTTTCGTTTGAGAACATACTCAGCATGGACTAGTTGGATGAAGGGTCTGTTCAGTGCTGTCTGACTCTGTGACTGACATGTACTGGTCTTAAAACCATTTTCGTACCTCCCCCCCCATAACCATCCACTTCTTTGTTGTTCAAAACTCAGATGAACTTAGCCTTGAATATGTTCAATGACCCCACTTCTGAACTCATTTCCTTTTCGTAATATACCACTTGCCTTGCTCATTGCCGGCTGCATCTGCCCGACAACTGGCATTGACTGGTGTGGAGGGTCTCTGCGACCCCTTTGTACATCCATACATCATTCCTGATGAAGGGTTTGTGCCCGAAACGTTCACTGTCCTGCTCCTTAGATGCTGCCTGACCTGTTTTGCTTTTCCAGTGCCACATTGTTCGACTTTCACCTCTAGTCCTCACTTTCTCCACATTCCAATATATCATCATTTAAACAATGCACTGCTTTTTTTAAAACAGCAAAGGCTATAACTTCACATTGCGGAACTGCACTTTCCATGTGTTTGCCAATTGAGACACAGACCTGGACCAACTTCGGGAAGAGGCAAAACACTGAGTTCTGAAAAAAAACCGTAGCACACTCAAAACGTCGGCTCTGTTTACCTTTCCACAGATGCTGCTCGAACGTTGGCTTCCTGCAGTATTCGCTGTGTTTGTTCTACACAAATGCTGCTTTCCATTAAAGAACTTCAATCCCTGTCCTCTGGTAACTGACCCTAGTCAGTGGCAATAGGTTCTTCGGATCATTAATCTGCCAATTTCCACCACTTCTGCTCCATCATTGCCAACAGCCCCTGGGAATCTCCAGTTAACCTTCTTTGCTCCAAAGAGAACATTCCCAAACTTGGGAAATGTCTCCACTAATTTCAAATTCCTCATCCCTGGACATGATACAAGTGTTACAATGGGGAAGAGTTTTGGGCAAAATATTGTCAGTTAGCAGGTGGAAAAATGTTCAGGAAGTAAAACAGAAATCCCAGTCTCCAGCTTTGTGCATCTTTGGAAACTCTTTGGGAAGTGGAATTCGAGGAGAACGAAGGATGAACTGTTCGACTGAGCAGAGACAGTCCAGACACGTCCCCTTGTTTAAGACGCCGGGAGATTCTCTGGACATGAACTGATCTGAGACATTGAAAGAATTCTCTGCACATCAGGAATTCAAACCCCTTCTCGGCTCGGGACCAATGAGAAAGTTTAGGAATAGGCAATACACTAAAAGGCTCGCAGGGCGATGGCCCTGGTGTGGAAGGGCCAGTTCCTCGTGACATGGATGTGCCTGCAGATGGTGGGATCAGACTGTCCCCATGTCTCCACAATGAATGTCCCAGGCTTTATTATGGAAAAGTAAAACTGATAGAAGACAATGGTAATTCTGGGCGGGGCAGGTTGATTTATGAATTGAATAGTAGCTTCCTCAACGCGACGGTGCGGCAGCCCCCCCCGGGCCTGTCTCTGTGGCGCAATTGGTCAGCGCGTTCGGTTTTTAACCGAAAGGTTGCTGGTTCGAGACCACCCAAAGACTGTTCTCAGTCCTACCGCTTTCTTGGCTGCGAAGGTGCGCGTTTTTAACGGTGTCAGAAAAATGTTTCCCAAACGGAAATCCTCTCCACTGAGGAAGCACAGAGGGGTTTCTGAATTGATTGAATTTCTAACGTAAATGACTGCGAATGCTGAGAGTCTGTGACAGAAAGTGAAACTATGGAGAAAGTCAGCAGGTTTGGCTGTGCCTGGATGAGAAAAAAACGAGTTCTGAAATGTCGTCTCTAATTCTCTTTCCATAGATGCTGCCTGTCCTGCTGAGTTACTCCTGCAAGTTCTGGCTTTGTTTTTCACAAAACGTCCATTTCATCTTTCGGGATGAAACACCAAGACTCGCCATTTGCAGATATTTAACCCTTTCGAAACCTGTGAAGTGATTGGATTCAAACAAACTCTGCAATGATTCAATCTTTCTCAGCTCCACAGGCAGAGAGACCTGGGAAATGAAGCTGTCAGTGTGGTTCTGTATTGGTGGGCCGAGTGGTGAATGCGATGGACATGAAATCCATTGCGGGTTCCCCACGCAGGTGTGAATCCTGCCGACGACAGTTGAGAACTTTCGTTAAAAAGAAAGGGAGATTGCTCCACGTCTTTTTAAAGATGCAAATCAGTGGAGGGTTTGAAATATTTCAATCACATTGGGACTGGTCGGGAATCTGCAACCCACTGCCTGTCAGGGTGGAACAAGCAGATACCCACAGAGCTGCTTTTGAGGCTATGAGCCAAGCGTTTGGAAATGAGACTAGAACAGTGAGGGGCATGAAATCGTGATCGAAATGAAGCAGGCACCTGAGGACAAGGGTGTTTCCTTTGCCAGTGAAAGATACTGCTTCACAAAGTTGGGCCTGTGGAAGGGAATCAGTGACGGTGATTATCTTTGGTTGTTCACCTTGTGAATGTTCCCATTGCTGCGCATGTCCGTGTTAACGTCAGAACTCTGCCGCATGGCGGAGTCAGGTACGCACAACGCTGGGGGCGCAATGGATGACGCATCTGACTCCACCTACCTGTTTGAAATGCAGCTCACAGCTTCTTCAAACACCCCAATTAATCTTTCTCATTGTCCTGAAGCCGGCATAAGGTTTGAATTCCTGATCTGCAGGAACGAGACTCTTTTCACTGTCTCGCGTCAGTAAGTGTCCCTGAGAACATCAGAGTCACGTCACAGCGCTGTCAGATGAGGGGAAGCTGAAATAGCCCCACACGCTGCTCACGGGCACATTTCACTTTCCCCAACTCACCAGCCCAACCACTGCGGCCCCTGGGAGTGGAAAGGGAACAAACACCGAAACCCAGTCTCATATTTGTGAATCTTCCGAAAATAAGAAAACTGTTAATCCCTTCGGATCTTCCATCCTGGGCTGACAGGGGTGATTGTAAATGGCTGTCCAGTCAGTGTCGATTCGTGTTGGTTGAAAAAATCTTCCTTATCTCATCCCAGCATTTCTTGCCACAGAGAACTGTGCGGCAGAGTTCATGTATATATTTCCTTGTATGGTATTTTGTAAATAACATTCGTTTGCTGGTTGTTTGTATTGGGTATTTCAGGTACATTAGCCGCTGTTCAAGTGTGTTGGTCGGTTTGTGGGTCACCATGATGCTGAGAGGTTTGAGTTGTCTGGACATCATTTACCAGATGTATTTAATATAAGGTCATGTGGCTAGGGTTTCTGCACACGTTGTGTCTGCTTGTGTCAATTTGTTGATGAGAAATCGGCAGACTGGGTTTATTGGATCGGCAAAAGTGAGGACTGGAGATGCTGGAAGCCAGAGTTTAGATCAGAGTGGTGCTGGAAAAGCGGCTAGGGTTTCTGCACACGTTGTGTCTGCTTGTGTCAATTTGTTGATGAGAAATCGGCAGACTGGGTTTATTGGGTCGGCAAAAGTGAGGACTGGAGATGCTGGAAGCCAGAGTTTAGATCAGAGTGGTGCTGGAAAAGCACAGCAGGTCAGACAGCTTCCGAGGAGCAGGGAAATCGACGTTTCGGGCAAAAGCCCTTCATCAGGAATAGAGGCAGGACGCCTCCAGGGTGGAGAGATCAATTGGGGGTGGGGGATGTGCTGGGGAGAAGGTAGTAAAGAGTAAAATAGCTGAATGGTGGTGGGGATGGAGGTGACAGGTCAGAGAGGAGGATTTAGCGGACAGGTGGGAAGGGAGATTGGCAAGTAGGACAGGTCATGAGGTCACTGCTGAGCTGGAAGGTTGGAACTGAGGTAAGGTGGGGGGAGAGGAAATGAGGAAACTGCTGAAGTCCACATTGATGCCCTGGGGTTGAAGTGTTCCGAGGCGGAAGATGAGGTGTTCTTCCTCCAGACGTCGGGTGGGGATTAGCGGCGATGAAGGAGGCCCAGGACCTGCATGTCCTCGGCAGAGTGGGAGGGGGGTTTGAAATGTTGGGCCTGAGAGCGATGGGGTTGATTGGTGCGGGTGTCCCCGAGATGTGACTTGACTCTCCAGTCTCCCCAATGTTGTGGAAATCGCATCGGGAGCAATGGGTACAAAAAATTACATTGGTGGATGAACATGTGAAAGTCTTCTAACTACCGAAGCCCAGGTTCGATTCCCGGGCAGCGAAGCAATTTTCAGTAGAGCTACGATAACGCATCCGTATCTCCCTGGTGGTCTCGTGGTTAGGATTCGGCGTTCTCACCGCCGCGGCCCGGGTTCGATTCCCGGTCAGGGAAGCAATCTTCGGCGTGTTGATTTGCCAGCCGTTCTTTTTAAATGGGCTGTACAGTTATTTATTGATCTTTATAGTTCCTGGGTGCTGCAGTGTGTAGTGGCTCGTTGAAATATTGTCCTGATTCGGATTTGTTTGTACGTATAGGGATGATTACTTCTGTCGTTAAGTACTTGGTTCGTTGCGATGTTTTCCTGTAGACGCTGTTTTGAATTTACCATTGACTGTTCGCTCTACTGTGACATCTAGAAATGGCACTTTGTTGTTGTTCTCCTCTTTTGTGAATTTTATG
>NW_025203580.1:4994-7013 GCF_004010195.1 Chiloscyllium plagiosum
TGCGTTGTTTTCCTGTAGACGCTGTTTTGAATTTACCATTGACTGTTCGCTCTACTGTGACATCTCGAAATGGCACTTTGTTGTTGTTCTCCTCTTTTGTGAATTTTATGCCAGTAAGGATATTGTTGATGGTGTTGTAGGTTTCCTCTAATTTACTTCATTTTTTGATGACAAAAGTGTCATCACGGTGGAGGACAACAAAGTTTGGGTTGGTTCGTTGGAAGGGCTGTTGGTTTGAGACTCTGCATTATTGCTTCTGCTAGGAATCCTGATACTGGTGGTTTCATGGGCGTTTCGTTGATTTGTTTGTAGGGCTTGTTGCTGAATATGAAGTGGGAGGTAAGGCACAGTTCCACGAGGTTGACAGTGGTATCTTTGCTGATGTAGTTGGTGCTGTATTTGTGTCTTTGGTTCTTCGAGTAGTGTCTTCAGTTTTCTTTGGCCAAGTTGATGTTAATGGATGTGAGCAGGGCTGTTATGTCAAAGGACATCATTATTGCATCCTCTTCTATCTTAGTGTCTTTGGTGTTCAGGAATTCTTGGATGGAGTAAATGGAGTGGCGTGAATCTTTGACTTGGTCTTTTAGTCTTCAGTGGAGGCCTTTGACTAGTCTGTATATTGGTGTTCCAAGTAGTGAGACTATGGCCTGAGGGGGGCTCCTGGTTTGAAGAGGAGGAGAACAACAACAAAGTGCCATTTTTAGATGTCACAGTAGAGCGAACAGTCAAGGGGAACTTCAAACTACCGTCTACAGAAAAACAATACACGCAAACCAAATACCTAACCACAGAAACAATCATCCCAACACCCACAAACGTTGCTGCATCAGGACATTATATCAACGAGCCACTACACACTGCAGCACAGAGAAACTACGAAGAGCACAAGAGAAATACGTATATAGTGTATTTAAGAAGAACGGGTACCCAATAAACCCAGTCCGCCGATTTCTCATTGATGCTTCCAAGCTGACTCTCAAACCTTCGGTTTGTCCCTCCATTCTTTCCTGTTTGTTTTTTGTGGGTTTTGAAAGTTTTCACAATCCTCTGACTGAGTATTGGAGTTGGGAAGTTATGTTGTGGCTGTGCAGGACATTGGTTAGACCACTTTTGGAATATTGTGTGCAATTCTAGTCTCCCTCGCATCAGAAGGATATTGTGAAATTTGAAAGGGTTCTGAAGCACCAGTGTGTCCACAGAGGGGAAGAGGCCATTATACTACCCTGAGTGTGGGAAGGCCTTCAGTGATCCCTCTGCACTGCTGACGTACCAGCTGGTCCACACCGGGGAAGGCTGTTCTCCTGCCCCAAGTGTGAGATGGCCTTCAGCAGTTCTTCCCACCTGCTGAGACATCAGTGGGTCCACACTGAGGAGAGGCCGTTCTTCTGCCCCCAGTGCAGGAAGGGCTTTGCTCTTTCCTCCGACCTGCTGGCCCATTGGTGGGTCCACATGGGGGAGAGTTAGTTCAGTTGCCCTCAGTGCAGGAAGGCCTTCAGCAATTCCTCAGCCCTGCTGAGGCACCAGACCGTTCACACCGGGGAGAAGCCGTTGTCCTGCCCCGAGTGTGTGAAGGGCTTTACCCGCTCCTCCACACTGCTGAAGCACAAGCTGGTCCACACGTGTGGTGGGAGGGGGAGGCCATTATGCTGCCCGAAGTGCGGGAAGGCCTTCAGGAATTCCTCCGCCCTGCTGAAGTAACAGGGTGTCCACACCGGGAGAGGCCTTTCTGCTGGCCCGAGTGTGGGAAGAGGTTCATGTTTTCGTGCAACTTGCGGAAGCACCAGCGCCCCCAGCAATCACATCCCACCCGTGACGCTGCCTTGGGTCACACCACAGGACTGAACCTCCTGCCAGTTCTGACAGTGGGTGCAGTGGGAGAGTAGGTGGGCTGTTTTTGTTTCCTGCTGGACTGCAATTGTCTCCCCCACCCCCCACAATCACAACCCCATGATGGCACAGGGTTAGCACTGCAGCTTCATGGCACAGGAACCCAGGAATAATTCCACCCTTGGGGGTCTG
>NW_025203580.1:7409-8689 GCF_004010195.1 Chiloscyllium plagiosum
CCCAAGGGTGGAATCAAACCTGGGTCTCCAGCGCTGTGAGGCTGCAGTGGTAACCACTGAGCCACTACATGTTGCACCCCGAAGTAAGCAAGCAGGAGGTTGGGAGAATACAGCAAGCCAGGCAGCACCAGGATGTGGAGTAGTCGGCGTTTTGGGTATTAACCCTTCTTCAGGACTGAAACGTTGACTTCTCTATGTGAAACGATTTACAGGAATGTTGCACCCAGGTCAATGTACAGCGTGCTGACTTTTAATCTGATTTTCCAACAGTAAAGGAAAACTGTCAAAGCCTATTCAGTGCACTTTGAGTACTCAATGCCTTGCTGTTACAATGCAAAGTTTTGTTTTATTGTCAGATGACATGTATTAAAACAATTGATAATTTGACTACAGGAGGATTTGAGCTACAGGGAGAGGCTGAATAGGCTGGGGCTGTTTTCACTGCAGCATCGGAGGCAGAGTGAGAGGCGAAATATATTAAAGAGACATCGTCTTCATGCAGGGGGTGGTACATATATGAAATGAAATGCCAGAGTATATAGGTCAGGTGCTGTCAAATGGGACTAGATTAATTTAGGATATCAGGTCAGCATGGACATGTTGGACCAAAGGGTCTGTTTCCATGCTGTACGTGACTTTGACTACTGGTCCTGATGTAATTTTAAAATAGAGTCCAAGTAAATTTGAATAGTTCAATCTTATTGAGCTCACCTCCTCAAAAGTTTCAAATGAATCCCTCTGAGCGATACTGTTTAAACATGTTGAGTTGGACAAAGTATCCCATCAAGTTCAACACAAACCCAGAGTTGAAGAAGTCAGAAGTCAGAACACCAAGGGGCTCAAAACTGATCACAATATTCCAGGTGCTGCCTCATCAACGTCCTGTATAACTACAACATAACTTGCCAACATCTATACTCAATTCCCTAATTGATGAAGGCCAGTGTGCTGAAACCTTTCTTCACTGCCTTGTGTACCGATGTAATCAGAATATAGGACCTACTTTAAGCTGATGCACAATCCAGCGGCTGGGAGCCCGAACACAGAGTAGTGCTGCGTGAGTGTGCTGAGCAGATAACCCAGAGGTCGACGGGTCAAAACCGTGTGATGCTATTGCTCAATGTCTCCGTAAACTTTCATTTACAAAGGTGCTCTGTTCTGTATCTTGCCTTTGCATCCGCTTCCCAAAGCTTCTTCAGTGGAGAAGTGGCAGTGGCATCAATCCCCCGGAGCTGGAGGAAGGTCCGAGCTCCAAAAAGCGGGGGGTAAGGCTGGAGGCT
>NW_025203581.1:0-2865 GCF_004010195.1 Chiloscyllium plagiosum
TGGAATCGATTTTATAATAGAAAAGACCTGTTGTGAAAGCATTGGTCCAGTCTAAACTGGAAAGCAACCAACCAATATCTTAGCATTGAGATTTGCTCAGTCTGTGTCGGGAGACTTTATATTGATAGAGACAGCAAGGGAGATATTCCAAGTAGCAGTTCAAATGGTAAGGTGGATGGAGAAGCTTATGAATGTGAGGACAGCATGTCAATTTGAAAAGAAAGACAAGAGAGTCAAAAGTAAATAGTAATTTAAGAACATGAGACTGGGACATCATATTTATTAAGAAAGTTGGTTGAGAGACGTTCAAGTCGAGAGTTTTGTACTGGGAAAGCACAGCAGGACTGGCAGCATGTGACGAGCAGGAAAATCGACGTTTTGGGCAAAAGCGCCTCATCAGGAATGAGCTGATGAAGGACTTTTGCCTGGATTGTCGATTTTCCTGCTCCTCCGATGCTGCCTGTCCTGCTGTGGTTTTGCAGCACCACACTTTTGACTTTCATCTCCAGCATTTGCAGTCTTCATTTTCGCCTAAGAGATGTTCAAGATTGGCAACTCCATGTTCCAGTTGTTAAGCGTCATAGAAAGGATGGAAAAAATACATGCGGAGGTTAGGGAGGGGGTGGTCTGCCATTTTGACTAAGTAATAAATTATTGCTGCAAATGGGAAAGATATTTCTGAAAAAAATATACTATTAAAATATGCAGGTAGTATTAAAAAATAAGAAAATAAAGTTACACTTTGAACATATTGTACTACATGGTCATTCGTGACAAATCGTTCAGTGAAAATATATTTGTCGAAATTAAAAAATAAGAAAGGAAAGATCATGTTGATTGCATTGTATTTTATGCTCTCCAATAGCAAAAAAGAAATTGAGAAACAAACATGTAGGGAACTCTCAGATATATGTAAGCTTAATAACGTTGTAATAATGGGGGATTTTAATTTTCTAAACATTGATTGGGACTACGACAGTGTTAACGGGTTGGATGGTGAAGAATTTGTCAAATGTGTTCACGAAAATTTTCTTCATCAATATGCGGATGATTCTAACAGAGAAGGAGAAAAACTAAGCTTTTTTGTGCAATAGGCAGAGCAAATGACTGAAGTAAGCGTGAAGGAATATTTTGGACATTGCAATCATAACTCTATTTGTTTCATAATGGTTATGGAAAAGAATAAGCCTTTCATTTTTTTTAAGTTGGAGTACCATAAATTTTAATGGCATGGGACAAGGACGTACCAAGTTTGATTGGAGTAGACTGTTATCAGGTAAAACGATGTCTGACAAGTGAGAGGCATTCAGCAGTGTGATGACGGGAGTGGGAGGCAGTACATTCCTGTTGGAGTGAAATGTAATGCTGGTAAGATAAAGGAACAATGGAAAACTACAGTAATTGAGCTTATAGTCAAGAATGAAAGAAAACTTTACTTTTGGCAAATTTATTCAATTTAATCTCTTAGTCAATATTAAGTGTATGGGGCATTATTTCGAGAGAAATCAGGAAAGCAAGAAGGAGATATGAGATAACATGGGGCGATACATTTAAGGATAATCCAAAGATATTGTGCAACCACATTAACAGCAGGACGGTAACCATAGACAGGGTAAGGTTTCTCAAAGATCATGAATAATATCGATGTTTTGAACCCAGGAGATGGGGAATAAAATCATCTCATTCCTGGTTCACTCGACAGCAACAAACACACATAATAGCCTGCACCTCACATTCATCAAGCTTCAACTCTATCTGTTATTTGTCACTCTATTGACCCATTTCATCAGGATCCTTTTGTATTCTGAGAAAACCATATTCACTGGCCAATGTGCCACCAGTTGTGGTGTAATCTGCAAACTTATGAACCATGCCTTCCATATTCTCACGCAAATCATTTACATAAATGACAAACAATGAAAACCCAGAACCAACCTCTGTGGAACATTGCTGGGCACAAGCCTTCATGCCGAAAAGCAAATGTCCACCATTACTCTCTGTCTCCTGTCATTGTACCAATCGAAAGTGCTGGAGAGAAATCCCTCAGTTCAGGCAATATCGGAACAGAGAAAAATGGAATTAACTCTTTTTGATTCCAACATAACTTGTTCAGAACAGGTTCATATAAGACTCGGTATGTTAACTCTGTTTCTCTGCCCAGATCCTGCGTCATCTGTTGCATTTCTCCATCATTTTGCTTTGTATTACAGACTTCCACTATCTCTAATATTTTGCTTTTTCATGATTGGTCTGGATGTTGAACCCGGTTATATTTGGACAATATGCTACATTCCTGTTCCCATCGCTTGTGCCAGTGACAAATGTATTATACTGAAGTGTGTTTCTTCTTTAAGTTCTGAAGATAAATGTGTGGATCTCATCAAAGTGATTTTGATTTAAAAGACATTTTAGAGACAGCTACACATGATGTAAAAATAGGAATTTTTAAAAATATTATGACATTGTCTGTGCATTTTATGCCCAAACTTGTCTCCTCAGTCTCTGAACATTTTCAATACGTTTCTCTGAATAATTTTAGCAAAGGTGGTTGCCATGCAGCCCATCATCTCTGTACCAGCCCCATATGAGCTGTATCCTCACTCTGACTCTTCTGTAACTCACTGTAACCCACACATTTTGTAATCTGTGTCTTTTTTATTTCTGAATATACCGTCAAGACATAAACAACCCTAACAACCTGTATAACCTGTGATTAAACAGTCTGCAAATAAGATATAATTCCGTAAATCACATTTAAAATTGTCCTATTCTATTCACATTGTCGTTCCTCATTCCATGTACCAAAAGTCATCTGTTATGTTGTTATGCATTGCATTTCATTACATTTGTCAGAAACAGTGATGG
>NW_025203581.1:2881-7981 GCF_004010195.1 Chiloscyllium plagiosum
GGTCTCCTCAGCCACTGGCCGCAGCCCTTTCTGTCTCATAGCCATTATCATATTCAATCCACCCCATACTCATTAATTCACGACTTTTAATAAACAAGGTTATTGTACGTTGCTATGGACCAGGCCTGACCCCTCAAAACAGTCCGTAACGATGTCGTTTGTTGAAGGTATGTGTATAGTGGTATTCCTTTTGTGAAATACTTAGTCTGACTGCCGACTTTTAAGCAAACAGAGATTATTTGTAAAAAATAAGGAATGAAACACAACAAACCGAAAATATCGTACCTGAATAATTCATCCTATCCAAATCTGACCTCGAATTAATGATGCTGATCCAAATTACTTGCCACAATCCCAAAAAAATCAAACCCCTGAGTACAAAGAGTAAAAATTGCACAAAAAACGTACGGGTTACGAAGTCAGAGGACTGAAGGAGGGGGAGAGTGTCAAGTTTCAACAGTAAACCTGACTCAACTAACCTTCGAACTGAACTTTCCTATGCAGCTGGAGAGCTGGCCTCCTCTCCTTGATTACACAAGTTTTTTTTAAAGGCTTGAAAACCTTCTTCCCGAGGCCTTTTCTGTTAGTTTAAAAACGAAGGACCCCAATGCAGCATTCAAAATTGAATGGGATGTTTAGAACCTATCTGAAAACAATTCAAGGACAACATAACCTTGTAAAGACACCACCTGTGCGCAAACTCTCCCAATATAAAACTGAATCTTCAACATCCAAACATCGCTTCAGTTTTGAAAACTCCCAAAAATAGTAGTTCTTACTCTAAAATGCGCATGTATATTCGTTTACAATAAAAATGCAAATATGCACAACTATATCCAGATTCAGTGTGTGGTACTTACATCATTGAGTGCCTCTATTTGTCACTCAAGTCTCAACAATGCATTGGCAATCATGTTTTTCAGACATACCCCGTGCCCAATTTTCAAATTGAATGGCTGCACCAACAGGCTCCAGCTAAACAGTCTCGCAGTTTTGTCCTTAAATATCTCCAAAAATACTTCATACTTCATTGTGTTATGATCAATGTAAGTGGTTTGTCTCCGATCCGTTGCTGGTAATATAAACAACATTATGTTGTCATGCCAATGCAAAGCTCCCAGTCTCTTTCTCAACTGTTGAATATTTCTACTAAAGAACATCCGACTTCTTGGAGAAATACTCAATAGGTCTTTCTGTCTTCTCGTCAACTTCCTGCAAGAGCCCTGAACCGATATCCACATCATTCGCATTTAATTCCACATTGAATGGTTTTGCATAATCAGGTGTGTCTGATCGTGGGCTCGTGGTTAACATATATGTCATGCCGTCAAATGCCTTCTGACAGTCCACTGCCCACTGAAACCTCTTGCCTTTCTTTAACAAGTCAGTGAGTGGAGCAGTCATACTGCGAAAATGAGGCACAAAACTTCGATAAAAATCACTCATTCCCATGAACTGCTCCTTTTGTCAACGGTATGGGAAATTCCCCAATTACCATCACTTTTACATCTCATGGCACTATTTATCTGTGTCTAATAGTGTGGCCAAGGAAGGTGACTTTTTCTTTGGCAAATTCACTTTTCGCTTGGTTTACCACCAAGCCTGCCTTCTGAAGTCGATCAAACAAGTCCGATAGATGCTGTAAGTGCTTCATGAGGCACTAAAAATCACCAGGTCATCAATGTACACCACACGTTGAATAATCCGGCAATTTATTGGTTAGTCCCTGAAATGTGACTGGCTCATTTTCATACCAAATGTAAGTTGCTTGTCCCACATTTTCAACACAGTCTTCCAAGCGCGGAACTGAATATACATCAATCTTTTTAACTGCATTGACTTTACGATAGTCCACACATATACATTGGTACCATTTGGCTTTGGTGTCATAACTATGGGTGAGTTCCAGTCACTGTAACGCATGTTGATTATGTCATCTTGGAGGATGCATTCAATCTCCTTCTGAACCTGTGCCAACTTTAGAGGATTATGCCTGTAATGATGTTGCTTAATCGTAACAGCATTTCCGATAGCTACATTATACACAATTAGGTGAGTACTTCCAAGTTAATATTTGCATATCTCCCGATATGATGCTAATACTTTTTCTCGATTTTCCACAGAAAGGTAAATCAATAAATTATCCTAATTTTGGACAACTACCTAATTGTCCACTTTAATTTGAGGACTGCCGGATTCAGAATGCTCTGAACTTGGCTCTTCCTTCTGTGCCAAAAACATGAACACCTTTTCCTCTCCCTTCTGTTACCTGTCAAAGTACCTTTTGAGCATATTCACATGACATACGCTGTGAGATTTCATTATATCTGCAGTCCCTATCAAGTAGTTACCCTCACTCAGTATCTGTTGTATTTGGTAAGGTCCACTAAACCTTGCTTTTCAAGGTTCACCTATAACTGGAAGTAAAAGTCGTACCTTATCCCCGATTGCAAAATTGGATTTTTTCTGATTTCCTGTCGGCTTCCTGTTTTATTGCATGCTTCAATACTTTTAAATTCTTTATAGCCAACTCCCCAGCGCTATTAATCGTACCTTAAATTTTGAGACCTAGTCCAAATGTGTGGCCTTTGAGCTCTGATTAACTATTTTCTCCTTAATTAATATTAATTTTCCTCTCACTTAATGCCCCAAAAATAATTCCAATGGAATGGATTTGCTCTTGTTAATTTGGTGCATCCCTGATCACAAAACGGGCAACTGGAATCCCTTGACCCTAATCATCTGGATAGTCCTGATCATAAGCTATCAACATGGTCTTAAATGTTTAATGTCACCTTTCTAGCGCTCCCTGCAATTTTGGACGGTCTGCAGTCGATTTAAATTGCTTTATTCCTAAGTCATCATAGTGAATACATTAGATGCGAAGTTTGAACCTTTATCTCCCTGTACCTCTGTTGGTAGTCCGTATCTATTTTTTAAAACCAGTAATTCCTTTGCAATTCTTTTAGCTGTGATACTGCACCTTGGAATGGCCTCTGGAAATCTAGTCGATGCATCCATTATTGTGAACAAATACTGGTGTCCACTTGTTTGTTTGTGGTCGGGACCTAGCCAATCAATTAAAACTCCTGTGAAAGGTTCCTCAAATGCCGGAATAGTTGAGAAAAGTGCAGGTTTCTTTTACCGCTTGTGTTTTTCCAATTACCTGACAGGTATCACGCATCTGGCAAAATTCAACGACATCCTGTTGCAGTCCAGCCAGAAAAATGTCTCTGTATTCAGTCCGTTTTTTCCTCACTCCTAAATGATTTCTAGATGGTAACTCATGCACTATTCACATCACTTCCTTTCTGTACCCCATTGGTAATATGATTTGATGGATCACTTCCCATTTTCATCTCCTTGAATATATATTAGTCTCCATTTCCTGATCTGGACATCATTTTTAACATAATAACACACAGGGATACATTCAAATTTCCGGACATATATGTTGTTTGATACAAATGCTTTAATTTTCTATCTTTCTGCTGTGACTCAATTAGTTTAGCTGAGGCAAAAAAAAAATAGCTGCGTGGTTACTGGGCGATAACACACAGGGATACATTCAAATTTCCGGACATATATGTTGTTTGATACAAATGCTTTAAGTTTCTATCTTTCTGCTGTGACTCAATTAGTTTAGCTGAGGCAAAAAAAATAGCTGCGTGGTTACTGGGCGAAACGGTGGTACAATGGTTAGCATTGCTGCCTCACAGTGCAAGAGACCAGCGTTTAATTCCCGCCTCAGGCGACTGACTGTGTGGAGTTTGCATATCCTCCCCTTGTCTGTGTGGGTTTCCTCCAGGTGCTCTAGTTTCCTTCCACAGTCCAAATATGTGCAGGTCAGGTGAATTAGCCATGCTAAAGTGCCCATAGTGTTAGTGTTGGGATATGGGTGGGTTGCGCTTTGGCGGGTTAGTGTTGACTTGTTGGACTGAATGGCCTGTTTCCACACGGTAAAGTAGTCTTTAAAACAACCTATTTGCTCCTTTTTTGTCTCAACTTTCTAATGGAACAAAGTATCTGTTCCTGCCACTTAAGCTTCCTTATTTTTACATTTTTGGTATTTTCTGTTTCAACTGGTGACTTTGGGACTTTGTTACTCACAATCAGTAAAATTTCAAGGATAAGACGCCTACATTGATTCAGTTGGCTGCGTCTCCACTGGCGCAGAGTAGCAGTAATCCTACCACTGAATCAGCTATATTTTCCGCAAGGACAAATTGTATTCCTGGAGCTGATAGTTTGTCCAATACCCCTACCACAATTTCGCCACACTTTTCTGGACTCGCTATGGACTCGCTATGCTCACTTTACATGATTTTGCATCTTTTGCAGTACCTTTTCTGGAAATACTCTTCAGGAGTACCTTTCTCCTTATCTATTTACAGAGGTCCTGTGTCTCATAATATTGCATCCTCTTTACCTGCCCTATGTGAATAAAATGTCCCTTTGCAGGTATATTTTCTAAGCAGATCAGGCACTTCTTTCGTAACAAACCTCCAATCAGCTCGTACACTCTGATGCAGCTTTCTAGCTTCCACTGTGCATTCTGTTACCGCTCCAACAAAACTCCCAGATTTATTCCTTTTTCCTGCGTCTGTGCTTTTTTTTTTCTGAACACACCAAAGCAGTGATTTCATGTGTCCTAATTTGTTGCAATGAAAACACCAGAGCCTTTTATAGAACATAGAACGTAGAACATAGAAGAATACAGCGCAGTACAGGCCCTTTGGCCCTCGATGTTGCGCCGATCCAAGCCCACCTGACCTGTACTAACCCACTATCCTCCATATACCTATCCAATGCCCGCTTAAATGCCCATAAAGAGGGAGAGTCCACCACTGCTACTGGCAGGGCATTCCATGAACTCACGACTCGCTGAGTAAAGAACCTACCCCTAACATCTGTCCTATACCTACCACCCCTTAATTTAAAGCTATGCCCCCTCGTAATAGCTGACTCCATACATGGAAAAAGATTCTCACTGTCGACCCTATCTAAACCCCTAATCATCTTATACACCTCTATCAAGTCACCCCTAAACCTTCCTTTCTCCAATGAAAACAACCCCAAGTGCCTCAACCTTTCCTCATA
>NW_025203581.1:8049-8691 GCF_004010195.1 Chiloscyllium plagiosum
GTGGAAGGGAGAGGGGTGGGAAACGAGGTTGACGAGAGAGGAGGACAAGAGCGGGTTGAGAGAAAGAGAGTGGAGAGAGAGGGGAGGGCAAGAAAGGGGAGGGTGAGAGATGGGACAGCGAGAGAGAGAGGGGAGGGCGAGAGAGAGTGGATGGCGAGAGAGAGGCGAGTGTGAGAGAGGGAGAGGGCGAGAAAGAGGTGGGCGAGAATGTGGGGAGGGCAAGAAAGAGGGGAGGGGTAGAGAGGGGAAGGCGAGAAAGAGGGGGTCGAGAGAGAGATAAGGGCGAGAGAGGGGATGGCGAGAGAGAGGTGAGACCGAGAGAGAAGGGAGGGATACAGAGAGGGAAGGGCGAGAAAGAGTTGGGCAAAAGCGTGGAGAGGGCAAGAAAGAGGGGAGGGGGAGAGAGGGGAAGGCGCGGGAGAGGGGAGGGCGAGAGAGGGGAGTGGAAGAGAGGAGAGAAAGAGGGGAGGGTGAGAGATTGGGGAAAACGAGAGAGGAGAGGGCGACAGAGAGTGGACCACGCGAGAGGGGAGGGCAGGTGAAGGGAGGGCAAGAGCGAAGGGAGGGCGAAAGAGAAGAGAGGGCGAAATAGAGGGGAGGGCAAGAGAGAGGGGAGGGCGAAAGAGAGGGGAGGGCGAAAGA
>NW_025203582.1:0-5395 GCF_004010195.1 Chiloscyllium plagiosum
CTCCAGGCGTCTGGTGGTGAGGGAGCGACGGTGACAAAGGCCCAGGACCTCCATATCTTCGGCAGGGTGGGAGGGGGAGTTGAAATATTGGGTCATGGGGCGGTGTGGTTGATTGGTGCGGGTGTCCAAGAGATGTTCCCTAAAGCGCTTTGCTAGGAGACTTCCAGACTCCCCAATGTAGAGGAGACCGCTCCGGGAGCAACGGATACAATAAATGATATTGGTGGATGTGCAGGTAACAAAAGCTGCACTGTCCCCGGAGTCTTTGACGTTTTGCAGAAATCTATTTATCTCAGCCTTCAGCACATTAACGATGGATTCACCACTGCCTTTGGGGGCACCGATGTTAAACGGTCACCCCATTCTGAGTTCCCACATTTCTGCCACTGTTCGCTAAGCACTATTATTGTGCATTTGGTGCTCTACCTAACATTTCTAATTATACTTTAGTTATTGCGGGAGCTGAATGTTCCCATCGGTGGGGTGCTGTGATCGTTTAGTAGTTAGTACTCTGTGTTGTGGCCGCAGCAACCTCGGTTCAAATCCGAGTCTCGGCATTAATTGCTCTGTTTGCCACAGTCTTTAGTGAAACACAAAGGAATCATTTGTTTTAACATGGTAATTTTCTCCAAGATGATGTTTTTTTCCTTCAAGTTCTGATCGCTCACATCTCTATGTTTCAGAATTCAAATGCACCCGTTCTCAGAGATTTCTTCCCTCCCACGATCACTAAACAAACTTTCCATCCCATACCACCATCTCATTAATTTGGAGATGCCGGTGTTGGACGATGGAGTACAAAGTTAAATATCACCCAACACCAGGTTGTGGTCTTACAGGTTTAATTGAAGCACTAGCTTTCAGAGAGCTGCTCTTTCATCATGTGCTTGTGGATACATTTCCTATTTCACTGAAGCATTGCAGAATCTAGTACAGACTCTCACATTGATACCGATCAGTCTGTGTAGCTGCGATCACTGTTGCTGGGTAAACGTGCCCCAACCCCATCATCAGGACCTGCAGACCATTTGATCCATTCGGTTACCACTGTTGTGAGATCAATACTCTTGTAGTAGCTTTTACCGACATGGACCAGAGATTATTTGGGGGGGAGGGGGGGGGGGGTCAGTCTCAGGAAAATGCCACAGGACAGTATCGGTGAAAAGCAACTTCATTTGATAAGATCAGTTTCACTGTTTATTTGCAATGGCCGACCGCTATTATCACTAACCACTGAACTGTTATTTCAGACACCAGGGACCCAGTTTTGACTCCAACCATGCTAGGTGGTAGAATTGGGATTCAATAAATATCTGGAATTACGAATCTAATAACTCCTATATATCCATGTTCAATTGTTGAAAAAAAAACGATTTGACGTCCTTTAAGGAATGGAACTGCCATTCTTACCTGCTCAGGCCTCCATGTGACTCTAGACTCACGACAATATGGTTGAGTCTCAACTATCTGCTGTGCAATTATGGATAGCAATAAATACTGCCGAACCGGCGACGCCCTCATACTGTAACAGAATAGAAAAAAAGTTCATTCGGCTCTAGCTAGATTACTGTGTGCAGTTCTGCAATTCACAGTATAGCATGGATGTGATCGCACTGGGAACGTTGCAGTAGAGATTCACTGGGATATTGTCTGAGCTGAAGAGTTTCAGTTATGAGGAGAGATTGGACAGAGTGGGGTTGTTTGTCCCCGAGCAGAGGAGATTGGAGAAGACATGACTGAAATATACAAAATAAGGGGGTATATGGGTAGGATAGATTGAAAGAAGCGTTTCTTATTCATGGAGAGATCGAACACTGGGGCCAAGAGATTTCAGAAAAAGGCAGAAAGGTTTGGGTCGATGTGCGGAAAGGGACAGAGAGGCGGGAATCGTTCTAACCTTAAAAAAATGAGATGTTAATTTGTGATGCCAAAACACATAAGACGATGGGCTAAACGATTGAGAACTTGATTCAGGTCGTTAAGCAGTTGCGTTGGACAAGTGCGGCCACAACAGGCTGAAGGGCTTCCTTCGATGTTGTCCTCCTCCACAGTATCGTGGCTCGTGTCCCCTCCTGTCACAGGGATCAATTCTCCGCTGAGGGCATCGTAAAGGATTGAAACCTGTCGCTCTGTTCCCCACTGAAGTTATTCATGCTTGGCCTTCCATTCTCGATTGGATATGTCACAGCAGGGACAGTGCTGTCTGAATCAGCTGGGGAAGGACTGCTGCCCCTGGGGAGAGAGAGTGTCAGTGAAAGTGCAAACACGTAACTTCTGCAAACTGCACATTGTTTTTTGTGTTGGAATGAAAACTATTATATAGAGTTGTTCCTGACTGATGTGTTTATTTAAAGCAGGAATCTAAAGAAGAAAACAGAGTAAACCCATACAGATCTGAGTGCAGAAACATTTCCAGCCGCACTAATGAGATTGTTCAGCGTAGAACCGCGTTTGCTTGCATTGAATTCGGGTTGGTAAGCGCAGCTTGCTTTCACTAGGCGGAGTTACCAGTGTGTAAAGCCATTACACATGATACAGATAATGTTCAAAGTACTGGTACACTACAGTGGTTCGCACTGCTCTTAAATCTGCAGATTAGCTGGATTGGCCACGTTAAATTGCGCGGATGTGTCCAGAGAGTAAATTCAGTAAGTTAAGTGAATTAGCCATGGGTAACCCAGTGATAAGGTCAGCAGTCACAAGATGCCAGGTTTTATTCCAGCAGGTTTATTTGAAATCACAAGCCAGAGGCCTGCAGGGATAGAGACAGAAGCTAGGTCTGGTTGTGATGCTGTTCAGAGTGACCCCACAGACCCGACTGACTGAACTGTACTTTCTGCCTTGTAGGGAATCTGTGATTCTATCAGACAGGACACTGCCAGCGTTTACTGGGCTGCTAAGGGCTATAGTGGGGATAGAATTTTATTTATTTGTGTGTTTTGAAAAATTTTACACTGAACCAAGGAAAACCGAATAGAAGTTTTCCAGAGTATTTGAGGTTTGGAGAGAGTAAATAGGTGGTAAATTCACTCTTTCAAGTTCGTATATTTCTAAACGTCAGGCTTTCAAAACCATTGACGTCGGACAAAGAAATGATGGGAGCAGAATTTCTGTCAGTCAGAGAATCCGTTTCCAAAATACTTGCAAAGGCACATTTAGAGACACACAAGCAGTGAGTTTCACCAGGAGAGAGACAGCCTGTGGCCAGGTAAATGTGTAAAAGTGAGGTGTGGGGTTGGAAGGTGCGAGGAAACAATATCTAATTTGGACGACTTCAGATGCAAAGAAATATCAGAAACGTCTGTAGCTGAGTAAGATTCAGCAAAAAAAACCTCAGAGTTTGAAAGATTTCTATTAATATTCGACATGAAACCTTATAAATGGAACTGAGCAGATTTTGTTTATTTTCAAGGAAACCTATTCCATAATGAACAGGAAGTGACCTGTCTCTTAGAGATCGATTTCCTGCTTTAATCCCATGGTTTAAAGTGGGAGGACAATCGCATGATTTCGCCAGTGAAATCTGCCAAAGTGACTGAGCATCAAAACTGGCATCTTGTTTTGTAGTTTAACCTTCTGTTTTTCTCATCAGTATTTTCTTTAAGCTGAAATAAATTCGGAGCAAAATTGAATGCAACATTTGAAATATCGGGAACGTATTCAGCTGAGTAAGATTCAGCAAAAAAAAACCTCAGAGTTTTGAAAGAGTTCTATTAATATCCCACATGAAGCATTATAAATGGAACTGACCAGATTTTGTATATTGTCAAGGAAAACTATTCCATAATGTACAGGAAGTGACCCGTGTCTTGGAGATCGATTTCCTGCTTTCATCCCATGGCTTCAAGGTGGGAGGACAATCGCCATGATGTTGGGTTCATTTGACAACCACTGAAATCTGCCAAAGTAACTGAGCATCAAAACTGGCATCTTGTTTTGTAGTTTAACCTTCTGCTTTTCTCATCAGTATTTTCTTTAAGCTGAAATAAATTCGGAGCAAAATTAAATGCAACATTTAACGTTCCAATCACATAAATCAAATTCACTTCCGACCATTGCAATGAACAGAGTGAAATTGCAGCAAAATTAATAAAATTAAACAAACAAAACTGCATTCCGGGAATTTTACCCAGTTCACGTTCAGCCATATGAGAAAGCCCATCGTGCTAAAACATCACCTTCACTTCTCTCTCCATATATACTTCTTCACGTGTGAGAGAAACTGTCTGAAGAAATTATGTGTCAAGACTAAGTGTATGAATGTGACGGGAATTTCATGTTTGCTGGTTCATTCTGAGACAGTTCCGACTCGGAATAAATCAAGGACAAGGTATTCCTTCCAAGGACGTGGTCACTTTCTTGGATTTTGCTGGTATTATTATTCCGCTGAAAGCAGAAACATAATGGTGTGGATTTGATTCCACTCAGGGAATTTCTTATCCCCTAGGTGCACCATATGTAATCTTGATGTGGTCACATGTGAGCCCCTTTGCAATGGGCTGAAGTGGCCCAGAGGTGACGGTGACAGGTTGCTGTTCCATTGCGCATGTGTGGATTTGAATCCTTCTCTGGCTGTTACTTCCATCATAAGCAGCTGTGGTTTCCCTTTGTGCCTGGCATCCTTAGGATACATTGGATGGAGAATCTTGCTCTTGCCCTTCATTGCAGCGGAGATTTGTGATAAATTGATACCTCATCAAAGTTGTAATTAAGCAATTTGTTTCTGTTGTATGTTAACTTGGGATAATGAAAAGGAGGGCAACGTTTCTTTCCTCCTTTCATTCCATCTTGACTTTCTATGAATTTACATCGAATGAAAGGGGAACAAATAAGGAGAGATCGGGTGCAATAGTTTATCCAGTGGGCTTGTGAATTTTAATGTCACACTCCACACAAATTTCTGATCAGTATTTTAAACAGTCAATTGAATTGGAACTGCAGAAAACATTTCCAATGAAACAAATCATTCATTCTTTCACAACCTTTTGTTGTGGGAATCATACCGTGATCCATCATCCAGCGTGATCACCACTTTGGCAACAATATAAGATCCACCAATTTTCTTTAGCAATCACAGCGTCTGCACATACCCATCTGTGGTGTGCCCAGTGCCATGTATGCCTCCAAGCCACAGCACATTTCTTGTTCATCAGTTTATGAGTCAAGTTTAGATTAGATTAGATTACTTACAGTGTGGAAACAGGCCCTTCTGGCCCAACAAGTCCACACCAACCCGCCGAAGCGCAACCCACCCATACCCCTACATTTACCCCTTTAACCTAACACTATGGGCAATTTAGCATGGCCAATTCACCTGACCCGCACATCTTTGTGCTGTGGGAGGAAACCGGAGCACCCGGAGGAAACCCACGCAGACACGGGGAGAATGTGCAAA
>NW_025203582.1:5532-8178 GCF_004010195.1 Chiloscyllium plagiosum
CAAAGAAATTACTCTGCATTTCTGAATTAAATAGGCAATATCTAATTCTGAGTTCATGTCCTCTGGTGCTCTCCTCATACCAGAGGGCAAACCACCTGACCGTATCTACCCTGTCAAGATCCCACGAATATTGAACGTTTATAATTGTTATTATGCGATTATAGAGCTCCATTTTATATAGGGTTGGCATCATGTTTGTAAATCTCTGCTGTCCCTTATAGCGTCCTTACATATTATTAAGGCAGATGGAGAACTTTATGCGAGGCAACGGTTGAAATTTCAAGCACAAACGAGAATTGCAACATGAAATCAGCTAGCGATTGAAATCAGATTGGTCCACACAACAACGAAATAGAGTAATTATAAATCTGACAAATGAGAACCTCACAATATTCCATTGACATTCAATGGCTTTACTGTGACCTAGTTCCCCTGTGTAATCGTCCACGGAGCTAGAATTTGGGAAAAATGGATTGAGACCGGCTATATAAATACTTTCAACAACAAAAACATGTCCGTTGGTAGACAGTTTTGGATTGTAAACTCAACTCATTGCTCCGTGAATCCTACATCGTTTGCAAGGTACAAATGAGATGTGGAACAGAACTCTCTCCATTTGCCGAGATGGGTGTGACTTCAACAACACTTCAGGAACTGGACACCATCCATGACAATGCAGTCACTTTATTGTACCCGATTCAATACCTGAATATTCATTCCCTTCACCGTTCAGGCACAATAGCAGCAGAGTGCACCAACTACACGATGCACTGGAGTCAGTTATCCGAGAATTTTTGACCGAACCTTCAAATCTGAACAACTGTACTGACTAACAGGACAAGATTGGAACATGCAACGAAACGCCACCATGTGCAAGTTCCCCTCCAAGGCCAATAGGAGCCTGACTTTGAAAGGAATCAATGATAAACTCATTGAGTGGTGAATCAGTCTCGGTGGGCAAAGTTGCATACTTCAGCCTCCATCTTTAATCTAAAAACTTTATAAATGTTTATTAATGCAGTGACCAGACTTGTGTTCAGACCTTTAGCTATTCCCTAAACTGGTGTTTGCTAAAGTTCTACTAGCTGCAACAGTCTGTGGTCAACATCAGAAAAATCCAAAATCCCTCTCAATCAACTTATTCCGTTCAAGATGAAAGTGGTGCTGGAGAGGCAAAGCATGTCCGTCAGCATCTGAGGAAAAATCAACGTTTCGGGCAAAAACCCTTCATCAGAAATGAGACAGGCAGCCTATGGCGTGTAGAGATAAATGGGAGTTCGTGGGTCTGGGGAGAAAATCGCTGAGAGTGCAGTAGTTGGATAGAGGTGGGGGTTGACGGTGATAAGTCAGAGAGGAAGGTGGAATGGATAGGTGTGAATGAAAATACACAAGTAGGGCTGGTCAGGAGGACGGTACTGAGATGCAAGGTTAGAACTGGGATAAGATGAGAGAGTGGGAATGAGGAAACTGATGAAATCCACATTGATGCCATGGGGTTCCAGAGTCCCGAGGAAGAAGATGAGGCGTTCATCTTCCAGGCGTTGAGTAGTGAGGGAGTGGCGATGGAGGTGGCTCAGGACCTGCATTTCCTCAGGAGAGTGGGAGGCGAAGTTGTAATGTTTAGCCATAGGGCAGTGGAGTTGATTCTTACAGGTATCCTGGCGATGTTCTCTGAAGTGCTCTGTCAGAAGATATCCGTTATCGCCAATTTAGAGGTGACCGCATTTGGAACAGCAGGTACAACAAATGACATCTGTGGAAGTATAGGTGAACCTTTGATGGATATAGAAGGCTCCACTGGAGCCTTGATAGATGTGAGTGGTACGATGTGGGTGCAGGTTTTGCAATTCCTGCGGTGGCAGAGGAAGGTGCTGGGAGGGAATGGTGGGTCATTTGAGGGCATGGACGTGACTAGGTAGTCGCGGAGGGAAAGATCTTTGAGGAAAATGAATCGGTTTGGGGAAGGAAATATATCCCTGGTGGTGGCGTCAATTTAGAGATAGCGAAAATATCGGTGGATGATGTGATTGCGGAGGTTGGTGGAATGGAAGTTAAGGACCTTCGATCTGTCCTTCAGATCTGTCCTCGATCTGTCCTTGTTGTGTTTAGAGATATGGGGTTCATGGATGGACGTGCAGGACATGGATGAAATGCGTTAGAGGGTATCTTAAATCACATGGGAGGGAAAGTTCCATTCTTTAAAGAAGAAGGCCATCTGCGGTGTTCTGTTGTGGAACTGGTCCTCTTGGAGAAGATGCGGCAGAGGCGGAGGAGTTGGGAACACAGGATGACATTGGTGCAGGAGGTGCGAGGGGAAGAGTTGAAATCCAGACAGCTGTGGGAGTCAGTGGGTTTCTAAAAAATATCAGTAACACTGACCTCCAGGGATATTTTTCACTCCCTACCCCTATCCACTTTCCGCAAAGACCATTGCCTCCATGACTACCTCGTCAAGTCCACGCCCTCAAATGACCCACGCTCCCTTCCCGGCACCTTCCTCTGCCACCACAGGAATTGTAAAACCTGCGCCTACACAACCCCACCTCCGCCCACTGCCCCAAAGAAGCCTTCCATATCCATCAAAGGTTCACCTGCACTTCCACACGTGCCATTTATTGCATCCGTTGCTCCTGAAGCAGTTTCCTC